>NW_026623584.1:445398-600222 GCF_030028575.1 Malurus melanocephalus | reverse complement strand
CCTTCCTTCCTTCCTTCCTTTTTGGAACAGATAACAACAGTTCCTTTCTTGTAGTAATTTTTGTAGTTTTTTCTTGTTGTAATTTTTTACGTCTCTGTAAAAATTTGTCAAATGTTTCAAGTGTGGTGAAATATATTTCAGCTACTGTCACTATCACTTTCTGAGCTTCAAAGGTTTGAATTTATTTTAGTTAGTTTCATAAATCTTTACATAACAATGCAGTTCTACCTCATACTGTAAATAAATGCATCTGGGGAAAAGAAAGATTTAAAAAGTAGAATTCCTCTCTTTTTTTTCAAATGCCAGGAAAGAAATAACAATTTTAATTTAGAAAATTGTCAGCATTTCAGTAATATAGTTTAATGTAAACAGCAATTGGATGTAGCATATGAAAAATATGGTCTAAAATGGAAGGAAAAAAAGCACAATCTTCTTTGAAATTTTCACTTACTAACTTCAAAGAAAAAGTTTAAAAATCCAATGTATTAGTATTTCATAAACTTAACCAAATCTCAGACTGCAAGCCAGAACAACATATCAGCAGCTAACCTGGTTTAAATTACAGTCAGAACAAAAATTTATCTATTGGACAATGTTAGAATACTTAATCACTAAGGGAAGTTTCCTCAACTTTCTTTAAGTTATTAACATTTTTTTGTTTTGAAATATGAAAATCTTAATACTGGAACACAGTGTTGTGTACTGTGGAAAGATGGATTTAGATCTAATAGCTTAGTCTTAATTATATATTTTGGTTTAATCAATATTATTTTTCTTGTAAACAGAAAATGTATATCAGAAAGAGTTCCTATAGAATCAGGCAGTCAGATAATACATACAGTTTAATAAACTGACTTTTAGAAAGCAGTCTTGATTCTCCTTGAAGTTAAACACTCAGGCAAAGTTGGTGGTGCCAGATGGAGGAGGCAGCTCTTATTTGTGACCTTCCCTTGCTGGGCCAGTTTTCTRGAGGTTTTTTTTAGGGTGTTTAACACCTGTTTTAGTAAAGGACCTGCCTTAAAGTGCATGTATTCCCTTCTTCATTTCCTCTGGCACAGCTCCCCAGGCCCCTACATGAGGGTAAGGTTTCCAGAAAAATGTCATGGACTTGTAGAACAGTTTGGGTAGGCAGGGAGCTCAAAAGTCCTCTAGTTCCTGCCCCACTGCCGTGGGCTGGGACCCCTTCTAGTACACCAGATTGATCAAAGCCCCACCCAACCCGGCCTTGAACACTTCCAGGGATGGGGGAACCACAACTTCTCTGAGCAACCTGTTCCAATGCCTCATTACCTTCACTGTAAAGAATTTCTTCCTAATATCTGATTTTAAACTAGCCCCTTTCAGTTTTCAGGCAATTACCCCTTGTCCTATCACTGCACAGCCTTGTAAAAAGTYCTTCAACATCAATGTCAATATCAGAATGTAATTTATAGTTATTAACTCMGTTTTTCTGAATGATCAACAGCATGATGAAATCTGGTGATTCCTAAACCTATGAGGAATCTGTATTTTCTCTGTGTGGTCAGCTTTGTAACCTCTTCACGCTAATAATTAGTAGGAAAAGCAACACTGGAAAATCATTTTGAATAAGCAGTGATCATTAATTTGTACTTTCCTAATAAGGAGCTAAAAAGTACCCACAGCACTAGAACATTGGTCAGATATCRGTCAAACTTATGAACTGAAGATGGTAAACAAAAGCTTCAAAATAAATTCWAAAAAAGCAACAGGTTAATTTTAATGATCACAAGACCTTACACAGTCTCCACACTTACAATCTTCCTTGATCCCTTTGCTGCAGCTGTATATATTTATGCAACAACATAGTCCTTCATAGGAAGCTGATTTAAATAGGAGGAAAAGTGGAATGTAATGAAAAGATACAGGTACTTAATTCAGGCTCATAGAATTGATAAAAAATTCAGAGATACTTGACACAGTGCCATGAATATCCACTGCAATGGCTCTGCATAATTATGGTCCCTTCAAAAAATATGAGATGCACTATAACATTTACACCATAAAGAATGTTTTAGCCCTTGCCTTCCTATAGTTTATGAGTATCATCCTTTAGGATCAAATAACAGTTACAGAGTCTGTGTGGATTAAAGCTTAAGTTCTTTTTTCAATATGAATGATAAAAGGCACTTTTTTTTTCTTTTACAGTGAAATGTTAAAATGCTAGTAAAAGCATAAATTGTACTAAAATAGAGCATTTTGGGAATAACAGAATCACGGCATCACAAAAAGGCAAGAAAATAATGCATTCATTTCCTCATTCTCTTATAAAATCTATAAACTATAGGGCCCTTCAGGGAGCACCAGATATCATCTACAGTATGAAAAGCAACGTCTTTCAGATAAGGAAATTAATCAGCATGAGTCCTGTGGCTCTATTAACTGCAGATAATAGTTACTGAATGTTGTTCAGGAACCAAAAATCAATAAACTGAAGTTCCTCTCCCTTTGCAACCTCTCCAGAATTTGTAAGACGTAGAAGGACTCTCTTGAATTATGATTTGGGTCATTGTAAAAAGTGACACTGTAAAGAGCTGTTCAAATAGAAAAGTTTCAATTTAAACTTTACTACCATTTTGAATCAGTTGTAATATATATACGTATATTTAAAAGCCCTACCCCTCACCAAAACAAAACAAACACTTCTTCAAACTTCAAATATCCTTCATTCAATCAAATATCTATCTATCTATCTATCTATCTATCTATCTATCTATCTATCTATCTATCTATCTGTCTGTCTGTCTGTCTGTCTGTCTGTCTGTCTGTCTGTCTATCTACCTACCTACCTACCTACCTACCTACCTACCTACCAATCACAGGATGCCAGGGTTTTTACCATTTCTGCTTCAGGGTCAGATTCAAACTGCTTCAACCTGTGAGATCACATTATCTAGCAGTTCTGGCCATAAGAGTAGCACAAAGCAACTTCTTGCACTTTAACATCTGAATATCAAACCAATAACTCAGACTGTGGGCTCATGCACTTAATTCAGAGTGATCTTCCTCATTTTTATTCCCCAAATGATTCACTTTTCACGCAGATGTACTGTCCTGTCACTTCAGTGGCCTAAAATTATTTATTATCTCTAGAACTAGATTTATAAAATACAGTCATTCACCCTAAAGGAATAAATTCATAGCATTTTAAGCAAGAAAGAGATCCATTCCCCTCATTTGGAGTCTCTTTCACACATTATGTTCCACATTGGGCCTTGGCAGGATGAGATATGWCTGTGCTGCTGGAGATGCTGTCTTTTAGATAATGAGACATAAAGCCAAAACTGTCACTTACATCATTAAAATACCTCATAGCACTTTAGGTGCATTTCCAGAACACAGAAATAATTTTATTCTGCAGAAAAGGAAAAACCAAATAATATCTCTAAAAACCAAATACTTTTCTAAACTATAAAATTATTCTTAGTAGTCAGCAGTGGTGGAAATTTACAAAGATTATATAGTCAGTAACTCAGATAACTCAAAGATAAGGCTCTGAAATACAAASAAATGAGAAAAAAGAGCTTTGGCTTTCAGAGGCTTCAGTAAAAACAGTAAACAGAATTCAGTGTAAATTTTTATTAATTTCTCAAAAGGAAATTAAGTTAGCCAAACAGAACCCTCAGCAGACTCTGACTTAAAAATTAACAAAAGACTCATAATGAGCTCTAGAGACAGCTCTGATGAAGTCAGCTGTTGAGGTAACTTGGTAAGCAGATTAAATACTAATTTAATAAAATTTTTTTTTTTCCAGAAGTAACAGAACACAAGCCAAAGAGATGCTCACCAAATGGCACAGTCATTGAAAAACAGAGAGTAATATTACTGCAAATCATTTTTGTCCCTCACATTTCTGAATTTATATTAGCAGCTTTATTGGTATGAGACAGGGTTGCCTACAACTGCCACAATGTCTGTAATAAAGTGGTCCAGCTGCACATTTTTTCTAAACACTATATAGCTCCCACAACAGAGGTTTTTTGGGAGTGATTGCCTGTGGATACCAGAGTCTGTTGAAGAAGGTCTCTCTTTTCTCTTCTTAAGGAGTCACATCATGGGACAATACTGGACTGTTGTTCCAGATGGCAAAGTGGTCACCTCACAGCAATGGCAGTGTGGTACACACAAAAATAAGCATTAATAACAGCATTTCCACAGAATAAAAGTATCATCTCATATAGCATCAGAAATGGTATTGAGCAAATGCTGCTGTCTCTTCTATAAAAAAGCACTCAYGCTCCAATTTTCTGTAAATTTTTTACATCTTTTAATAAACTCAGATTATGTTGATGCATTAATCTGCTGTCTCTTACTGATTCTCCTTACCTTCTAATAGTAAAAAATATTTTTTTCAGTCAAAAGAATATACTAAGCACTTGACCCTGTGATAGCACAAAGTCTTAACAAAATTCAACCACAATTTGAGCATTGAATTTATATAAAGTGATGAATGTGAGTATTTCTAAATACTCTCTTAGATGCACAAAGAGCCTGATAGGTTTCTCTGAACAATTTGTGATGCTACCAGAAATGCATTCTCAACAATACTGTAAAGGGACGTCAATATTTAACTCAATATTCCAGTGACTACCACCATAAAATCAAGTTTGTAAAACAAACTTTTCACAGAGTTTTTACAAGAGTCTGTCAAAATACAACTGCTGAATACCAGATCTACTAGTTACAGTTTTCTTTGTGTGACATTTATGATAGCAAATCCTGATAGAAATGTTGGGCTTGTGATAAACTGTGTAAACTAAGGGAAAAAAGTATAAAGCATTAATAAGAAGATCTGAACATCTGATTTAACACATGAAAGATGCACATTGCACCATTCTCTCAATTTTCTAGAACATTCACACTTGRAAGTGGTAGTTCACATGATGCTTGCTGTGTTCCTGTGACAGATAGGGAGCCAACAGAACACAGAGGAGTTTCCCCTGAAGTTACATTTAAATTCCTAGACACACATGAGAAAACCTAGAACATTTTTCCCAAGTGGAAAAATATTATTTCTAATGGCTACTGTTTTCTGTGAAACCGTAATGTCATTCCTGCCCCTGAACATCCAATGCATTTCTCTCAGTTGGGAGAACTGCCCAGTCACAAGGAATAAAGTAACTTTATATAAAATAATTTTCTGTCAGAAGGCTTCATCTTAGAAAATTGATTTCCTTGATGTTTTCTTTGACTTGCATTTGCTAAAAGCAGCTGCACAATAAGGTCAYGTATGATATTGACCGTTCCATCTGTGTGAAAAGCACAGGCACACAGGCATTGTCTATAAATGTATTCAGCAAGACTTCTGGAAACATATAGTCCAAAAACTACTGTGAAAAGCCTGCAGGCTTCATATATTTACTTTAGATTTGCAAATATTTCTCAGATCATTAACAGCAACTCCAGTCGTCAAGGCTTGGGCCCACATTCTCAAATCGCCAGAAGTATATTTTTGATACCACATCAAGGCAGTTCCTCAGCTAGCTTAAATTACTACAGCCCATTTAAAGTCATGTATGCATGACTGTCTGGATATGTGCAGTATACCTGCTCTACTACGTATACATTATATAACTACCACAGATTCAAAGCACACTTCCCTTCTTTATCTGGCCCTCTTTGAATGCATTATGTTTTTACTCGGATATTCTGCAAATACTGTGGCAGCCATACAGTCATCTGTTGTGTAAGGATGCCCCTTACTTTGCTTTTCACAGAGTTACCAAATTACAGAGTTACAAATATCTGAGTGCACACTCTTTAAATATGGTTATTAATTCTGGACATTTTCACAGTAAAAAATCCACATCCTAGAAAAGGCCAGGGCACGTGAAAGGTCTAGCTGATAGGAATGATGCAGATATCAGTAGATATTACTGGTGGAATGGATTGGGGTCATGAGCATCCAGATTATGCACAGATGCTCTGGCATCATCTTTAGCACATCTAAGTCTCTTCTGTCCATGGTGCTCACTGAAGATGTGCTGCAGCTGGTGCACAGTGAAATGGAGATCATCTGTGTGTCACTGATGCTTGCTGAGAGGCTTAGSTATTCTAGCTCTCTAATGCAGACACTGATGATCTGGGAAATRAGGTGAAGACTGAACATAAAATTAGCATCACAGTGACAAAGCAACATGTCAAGAATATTTCAGAAGTCACTGAAGTTGCTAATTTGTGGTAACAYATCTCCTTTTGCTATTCTACTGGAACAAATACGGGATTAATATTTGTAAATTCATATTTGATTGGGAAAAGAGAAGTATGAGCTGTCAGACTAGTATTTATGTGTTGTGGCAGACAGTTCAAAGTGAAATATGTACATGACAATGTTCTAATTTCTTTGTTCCTCGAGAAAGTGCATTTTGTCCATATACAATACACACTTGCTATTTATTATCTTTGCAGACAGTTCTTTATTTCTTGCCCTCTCCCTGCCTCTTTCTCCACCATCATTGCTACAYATTTCTGAAAATTCATACAATTAATATGTATGGTTTCTCCTGATGGTGAGCAGCTCAACTGAAAGTTTGAAAGAATGTAGAAAGTTTAAAGCAAAGCCTTTCTACACTTACCTACTGACAAAGTTCAGGCACAGCCTTTTCTGTACATCAATCTTTATCCTTAAGAAGACCCACCAAAGTCACTTAGGACTACATACGTGCATCCTAAAGTGAGATGCAATCAATCCAAGGAAAGAAGTGGGAAAAAGGAAAGCATTTCTGAAACTTGCTCCATCACCAATCTGAATGAAAATGATTGTCAAATTTGACAAAATTGGGGGAGCCATTTTTACCATGGGAACAGACAGCACATGACAGATGGCAAGTTATGAGAGAGTCTTTTAGTGAGAGACTGTCTGAGTACTGACAGATTCCATGACTGAATGTGTTGTGAGGAACAGCCAGGTTGAGCAGTCAGCTTGAGGGAACTGTACTGTGTTTTGCCTGCCTAAAGAGTCTATTTGCCGTTTTAATTTTTTTTTTGTACACATCTCAACCAAATCAAAGATATGAAGAAGTATATGGGATGAGCAGGAATATTCCAAACAGATGAACCACCATGGAAAATTTTCGGTCTTCAAATTATTTAACAACTACAGAGCAGTCCTTTAAATGATAAAAAAATACTTATCAGCATCAATAAGCTGCAACCATTTAACACTAGTGAACACATTAATTTTTTTACTTTGAAATTAATAACTTTTTAAACATAACAACTTGTTTTTGAAATCTTATYGGTTAACAACACAGTACCCCACAACATTAGGGAATTATTACAATGCCAAAGACTACAGCATATTCACCAAGCATCATAAATCTGTTGAAACTTCAGAATGTGAAAAGGTCAGTAATTKTGCTTAAGATTTTTAGCTATATGAATAACAAATGACCTCTTGGTCACACCTTCCCTTTCAGAGGATGGTCAGAGGGATTGTGATCCCTGCTTTACAACAGAGATTCCTTTTATTCAGACAACCCTCAACTTCCAAAGAAAGCGGCTTTTGTCAATTATGATTACACTTATATCTATGTCCCTACAGTGAAGGAATCTTCTTTTCATGCTAGGTAGTCACCAAGCCTTCATGGAAGGAATTGGCAATGGATTCAGAGAAATATATACCCACTGTCYTTACAGCCCCTGCCAAGTTTTGACAAATATTCCTATTCTGTGAGTAAATCAGAACTTTGCTRAAACTGTCAGCACCAGGAGATTTATGCTCAGTAGAAGCATGGACACAAAGTATACCTTATGAATTATAAATCTATAGTTCACTACAATTTTTACTTAACCTGATCTTTCAAAGCATCATCTGTGAGTGCTCAACAGAAAGGTGAAGGACCAACTGCAAACTTAAATGCTTTAGCATGCCACACATATACAGTCTTAACTGAAACTGTTCATGAGTGTGGCAGCAATTTAGCCATGTTTATCACTTGACCTCATCCTCTAAGATATGTAAATAAAATATGCCTCAATTTATATAAAATTTGAGCAATCTGGTTAGCTTTATGTCCTTTTCTTATTTTTAGTTTATATTCTCTGATTAAATGTTACCACCCTTCTAGCAAAAAATGTCTCTTCTATTAAGTTAAATTTGCCAAAATTTCTCCCTACATTCATGTTTTGTCAAAATTCACAGTATATTTCAGAGGAATTTTGACTAAACACAGACTCTGGGTTGTGTATAAATGTACAGAAATTTGGCTGTATTCTGTATCTCTGTATACACACTTTGCATGCACCTTTTTCTCTCAAAAAGTTATACACTGAAAAAAACAGGGTGACACCAAGTGAATTGCTAATAAAAGAAAATACATCATCATCAGAGCAATGGAACTAGTTATTTCCTATTTTGTTTCAGAAAATTTATAAAAGTTGCCCAAACACATATATTTGTACTTGCCAACACAATTTCACAATAATGCTCCTGCACGTCATCACAGGCCTGACCATTTTTCTTTACCCTTACTTTTTTTTTCATTAGAAGAGAAGTGTCTGGCACTAATAGAGGAAGGCAGAACAGCACCAGTTTTTCACACACCCTTCATATTTTGTAACAGATTTTTTTCTCTCCCGTGTTTGTCCATGTTAATTGCTCACTAGCTATGCTATTTCACAGTCCAACAGTTGGCTTTAGTTTTCCTATCCTTATTATCTTTCAAAAGATGCCTACAGGGTCTCATCAGACATACCTCCCAAAGAGCATCTCTGGCCAACCCAGCACACAGATTCTAATGCCTTCACTGTAGCAATACAGTAATCATCTGTAGGAAGTATCAGGATATCSATCTGTGAAAAACAACGTTTACTTTTTTTGTTAAAATTTAAAAGGTTTTAATAAATGACAATAGGGCACATAAAAGCAAAAGGATACAATGCTGGGTGCTTGGCGATCTGCCAGAGGCACACTTGTTATTGATAGGAGACATTTTTAAATACATTTCATACTGCATCAGSCTAATGCTTATTTGTAGATATTTATGCATATTTAAACTTTTTAAAGAACTGTTTAACATGGATCTGCCTTTATAGGGCATGAGCAGTGATGATGTTTAGGCCCTGGGTTCGTGTGTGTGTGGCCCCTGTTCTGTAGTTTCAGCAGATGGTCCTTGTTGATAGAGAAGYGTCCTGTAGCAGGGGCCCCTAATGGGTCACGATCACGACACCCCTGGCCTGTTCATTGCAGATATGGTTGTCTGAAGGTTGGGGGGGGGGTCTCATCGGCTAGATTCTTTTGGATGTTCTACGAGCTCTCTTGACTAGAGACTTTTCACTACACATCCCAAAGCCTCTGTTCCTTCTACCCCCACCCTTTCACKGTCAGGGTCTGTGCTGTCTTGGCAGCTGATAGTCCTGGGGTGATGGCCTCGCCACCCCAAAGGTGTTAAGCATCATGATTTCTTTGTGCATGTATTTGTCTTTTTCTTCAGCTCTGAGCTGCTTCTTATCTTTAAGGACTACTTTTGCCAGGGCTTCATTCAGGGTTTCTTGGTGACTTTAATTGCAGCTTTTGTATAGTTTTGTTATAATATGAAAAATATTCTTGACGGAAATATTTTGTTATAATATGAAAAATATTCTTGACAAGTCATAGCACTTGGGTTTAACTTCAAGTATTCTATAACTGTATCTGGGTTACAAAAGAAAAACAAACTCATCAGTGATGATTTTACTACTGTCTGCCTAACTAAGCTACTTATGCAAAAAAGGCAACWTGTATACATAGCATTCATCTTAATATCTGTGAAAGYCAACACAATAATATGTGTCTATAACAGATCAACACTGGGTCTTACAGAAACCTTACAGTGGGATTGATACGAAGATGTAATGTGTAGCAATCAGAAGACAGTTTTAAGCAAAAGATCATCTTAATTAAATATTTTTACCTGTTTAGAGACCACTCATACAACTTAGGGTTGGAATCTACTTTTTAAATATAAATAATTTTAGAGGTAAAAGCAAACAAAATTGTAGTTATCAAATATGACATAGAAGAAAAACAAAGAGATTATATTATCAATCAAAGGTAAATCACCTAAGTCATACAAATACACCCTTCCTGAATTAGTGGATCATTTATTGGTATCCAAGAAAAAAATCCTGATATTACCCTTCCTCATCAGCAATGAAATGATTCCAGCATCATACTTGATGTAAGGACAAAATATGATCAAAAGTTGTCGTGGGCTCTTCATCTGTCCTCCTTTTGAATCCAGGTTATAAAAGAGAGAGAAAACCAGCAGAAGAGGAGTTCTTCACCTTAAATGGAACGACAGAGTGAGGGGTGCAGGGAAAGAGGAAGAAAAARAATTACCTGGGTTCTTCCACTTATTACTGTCAGGATGTAAATAATGAAAGTTTTTTGCTTCCCACAGCAGCACTTATGAGCTGTTTGAGGGGTGTGTCAGATGGGTCAGTCAGCCTCTCGTTTTTCATCCTGGAAGCAGATGCCACTTTGACCACCTAATGTGCTTTTAAGATGCATGATTTGTCATTCTGAAACTTGGCACATACCTGAGCACTGGTAATGATTTGCTTGTCAGCCTCAACCTTCTCACAGTGAAAGGAGGCAGGAAGAAAGGAAAGAAAAAAAAAAGGCCAGCTACAGTTTAGCAAAAGTGCTGCAGATAAGCCATTAAGCATGAATAGAGAAGCAATACTACAGGTCATTATTCWTTAATACCAATGAATATGTTACTTGGGTTTACTTTTCAAGTAAACTGAGGTGAAACCTGCATTAACAGAGGGCTAATTGACAGAGGATAGATGAATAAAGCATCTAAGCTCAGAGAAGAACTTGGCGAGGAGGCTAAATGCCACTGATGCCACTGTTCAGAGTTAACATCTGCTGTTGAGTGCTTCGTGTTTGCCCTGAGGGTCTGCTTTTGTTTTCTCAGGCTCCCCAAAGCTCGAGCTGAAGTTGGCAGGGATCCAGGGCATGCCTGAAGCACRGAACTGCAAGATGCAAAATACTCAGCTGTCAGTCCTCTCCCCGGGAAATTCAGGTAGGGATTGAYGACATGGGTGACGTGCTGTGGGCAGGGAGCTCTGCCTGGGCAGTGAGCTGTGCTGAAGCAGATTSAAAAGCAGGGGCACACGCAGGTGGGAAGGGTGGCTCAGCCAAGCACTGTCTGGGACCTCTGCATTCCAGGTTACTGCCTGTCCCACGCTTTTCCACAGCCCTACTTAGTACTTGCATAGTCTCAAAATCTGTGACAGCTCATATTGTATGTGCCAATGGATAATGGAGGGGCAAAAGAAGTTGAAACTTGAGCTTCCCACAGGAGAACCGTTCTCTGAAGCACAAATGAAGTTATCAAAACAAACTATATAGAATCTATGTATTAAAAGGATATAGAATTTGTTTTCTGGGAGGTAAGAGGCAGTTCTGGCTTGCTTTAGGGACAGGCCCTGCTACCTCCGTYGTTAAGGTAGACTTCCCTTGTGGGACTGGGGCATCAGAGTGGTGAAGAACAAGCTGACAGAGCATACCAGAGGATACACCTGAAAGCAACGTGCTAAATTGTCCTGGTTTTACTCCGTCCGACTTTTGGTGGTGGGGGGATGGGACCAAGAAACCACAATGATGGCTCCTGTGAAGAAGTTCTAGAAGCTTTCTCCTTCTTCTCCAGCAAAAGGAGCCCTRCCCCCTGTGTTTTAGAGCCAATCCATTGTGKCTSTRAGGTTGATGGACAGGCTGCCCATCAGGCCTGGGCCAATYGCAYAGGTTGGTTACACCTCTGTGATKACGAATGGTCTTGTACTTAAGAAGTTTTTAGGTTGTTAGTATTTAGTTTTAGTATCATGCACTGGGGAAAAACAGAGCAGGAAGGTGAGGACATGTAAGAAAAAAAAATGTAGACCCAAGATCACAATAAGAAAGACACAGGTGCTGTTGCTGTGGTGCTCGAATATGGAGAAAACAAGCTGATCTCGAAAGGACTATTTCTTCAGTGGGAGACCTGTACAGAAAAGGAGAGCAACCTTGCTCTGAGGAAAAAAACCTGTCCCTTGAGGGTTGGACTGAACTGATCAGAGGCCAAAAAAGGGGGAAGAGGCTTGGCCCCCTCCCTCACATCTGAAGCGAGTTGACACTCAGAAGAAATTGTGTTCTGCCCTGCCCCCCCCTGCCCCATGTCTGAAGCAAGTGGATGCTTAGAAGAAGCTGTATTCTGCCAGGAGATTTGAGATAGTGGCCTTACACTACCAAAACAATGCAGTTGGCCCTTGGAGGACTGGCTTTTTTCCTTTCTCCCATGAGGTAAAGAAAAGAATCCCATGCCATTAGCAGTTATACTTTGATTGTTTCTTGGGAAAAGATGTTCCACAGCTTGGAGCTGTAAGGATGCTTCTCCTATGATGCTGGATGACAACTGTAATGAGTGGTTTGATCTATGTTAAACTTTCATTCCTGTCCCCTTTGTGTGYGGGAAGGCATGGTGGGGATGGAGAGGGGTAACTTGGAAGAGAGCCAGGTTCACAGAAAGAATAACAGGTGTCTTAAAATGTCTGTTTTTTATTTTCTTCTCCTTGTAAATTTTTCCCTACCTGTTCCCCTCCTTGGTGCGGTAATATTCTTAGTAGTTTTTAGTAATAAATCTATTTTGCAACTTAAGTWATTCAGCCTGTCTGACCATTTTCTGGAGCACATATGTATCTTTCTCTCAATTATGYTATGTTATCTAAAAGACATAAATTTTAGTGTTAATTGGGCTTTTGCTCTCCCTTCTGCTTCTCCGGTGGGGAGGAGGGAATGTCGTTGGGTGCTTTTGGCCCAGTTCAAATCACGACATTTTTGGTGCCGTGACTTGGATAGAAAAAAACGGGTTTAAACCCATTACATTAATAAATCCTGCAGAAGAGCACACAGCAGGAGCAGGGAGAGCACAGAAGACCATCTGAGTCCTGAGAGAAGTGAGGAAGCAGCTGTGCTTCAAGCGTCCCCTCTGCCTGCTTCAAAGGAGCGCTGTCTTGCTTGAGTGCTTGTCAACTCCAGTATCTTATTCAGGGCAAACCATGGTCTTTTCCTTAGCTCCTAGGCCTCTGGAGTATCAAACCCTTTCAGCCTTTGCATCCAGGTCATCTTCCCAAAACTGTCAGCTGCAGGRAGAGGAATGGTGCCTCTCACCAGCACTGACATCCTGCATGCAGAGGAGGGCAAAGCTGGATCCCGACCCAGAGCTGGCAAACAGCTCAATGCATCTGTCAAGCACTACCCTCAGGTAGCCCTCTGTTACCAAAGAATAGCTGTTAAATTATATACTGCTTCTTTATCCAAAGGCAGCAAAATTATTATTCTGAACACTCAAAGAATTCATTATAACATGTCACTTTCTATAGAGTCTCTTTGTTTCCTTTTTAGCAAGACATGAAAATGAAACAAAAATGCTAGTTTCATGTACTTTTCTTCACAATACTTTAAAAAAGAATTACAAGTGTGATCTAATTTAATAAAATTTTCACAAATTACACTGTAAATGCTTTAAATTTGAAGTAATCACTCCTAAATGTTATATGATTACACAGATTTCTCATCTATCAAATTTATAACACATTCCTTGAGCATATATCCTCTTATACTAACACAGAAGTGTATATATTTACCTGGACTTCCAACTATTTACTTTTACTTACCTCCTGGTTTGAAATTATTAATCCAAGAAAAAATAAATATTGGACAYTTAAATAACTATTTCAGAATCCAAAGTGCTATTTTCAGAATTTAAACACAGAACTTCAAAGAGATGCTTCCATTCCTAATTGAAATACCATTTTAAAATGGACATAAAAATAAGAGGAATGAGAGTATTCCCTCTTTTAAGTGCCTGGAAAGGTTAAATGCTTGACTGGAGGAGTACCATCGCATTTAAGAAAATGCAGATTTTACTGGCAGTATACATTCAGGTAAGCACAAAATAGACCTTGCAACTTTAAAATGAATGTAGACAATCACGCAAGAGGGATCACAGTCATTGCATATGCAGCTGTATAAATCATGGCACAATCACCCATGTCCTAAGTAAATTTCTGAAAATACAGACTTACTTTATGAGTAATCTATTGCATTTTGATAATCATACGTGGTAGTTCATTTTGTACATTATTTGCAACTCTTTATGAAAACTAATCTGTGTTTCTTCTGTGTTATGAATCAGACTGTCATTTCTGTCAATGCCCTCTGAAAACTATGCAAGAGATCTTACAAATTTTTGAGTTTCATTCAAAACTCATCTTCACTGGAATACATGTGTAAAAATGGCAATAGAAAAAAGAATTTCAAAGGAGAACTGATACAAGAAAATGATTCAAAATTAATCCTTCTGTCTGCTTTTATGTGRTGCTGTAATATAAAATGGCAAACTGTAAACACAACCCTTGTGCACAGCATAGGTTTATCCRTCCTGACACCAGATGGGCTATCTGGAGGAATAGGGCAGAGAGGTTCTATTTTGCTCAGGCAGAACTTTGCTCATGACTGAAAAAGAAATCTAATGTGTGTCCAACACTACATACAGGCATAYATATGGGCTATGAGGCAGCACAAACACAGACTTAATTTTGATTATCTTCATAGTTTAGTAGCATCCATGACTCAAAGCACTCAGAGGTTAGGATATCCAAATGGCTAATTTGAGGAATTTGACTTTGAACTTGAGGGGATTTTTCTTGATTTGGCTTGATACTCTAGGTAGAGAAGAGCCTTATAAATCAGAACAAGAGCAAACTTGCATTTAAAAAAATTTAAATAGTACCATTGCCTCACTGATTAAACTCAGCAGATTGATACCACTTCACTTTAAATCCTGATCTATCACTCAGGCTTTATGCTGATGTCAAGAATGATGAAGTAAGCTCAGCACTTTTGTTCTTTTACCTTCAGAAAAATATTTTATTTTATATTCCTCTGTAAAAAGACAGATGCAGAGACTATCATTTATTCAATCTACCCTCTGAGCAGATTTACTAAGACAGCAAAAATAAGGTTACTAATGTTCTGCTTTTACAACTTCCATCAGAACATTATCGCATAAATTACAAAATGCAATGCTGAACAGCCTGCCAGAATCAAAAAGAAAACAAATCGATAGCAAGTAAATTCATTACCTCCTCATGCATGTATATGCATGTAAATAAATGCATACTGTTTACACTGTTATAAAGATCAATAACAAATTTAGCACACATGAATTGTGGAATATGTATGTAATAACAGCTCTGTCAAAGGTAAATAATTGATTACATAGATATAGACTGAATTCCAAGGACAGAATTTGAAATATCACAGAATAATAATAGCATCCTGAGGTCTATTCTGGCTTCCATATGAGTACAACAAAATATCGAAAGTAACACTCTCAATGTACTAAATATATACTGTGAGTCTGGAAAAGTTGGATCAATGTAATACACTAATAAATGCACTAATAAAGCCAACCTTTCAGCAAAAGAAGAAAAAAATCAAAAACTTCTTAATATGAACATATGTGTTAAATGTTAATCCTATTAAGTCCCTAAAAATCATTACTGGTGGATTTAGATCATGCCTTTAGACCAGGTTTACATCTGACCTGACATCCTTCTTCTACCACTTCCCTCCCTAGCTGGCCCTGTCATTGTGTTGACAATGACAACACATCTGGCTACTCTCTTTCAAAGGAGTAATAGAATTTAACCCTTCCAACAAAATCATTCCCTGTTATGTCAGTAGATTTCACATTTCTTTTTTATAAATCTAGCATGCTTTATACTTTCTCATTTCACTTCTGACTCCATTGCAAAGGTCTCCTTATAGCTTAGCAAAACTCCAGCACATTCAGTCACATGTCATTGCCAGCAATGACAAACACACGGATGTAGTGAACTCACTGTCCAAAGAAGGAAGAGGCCAGGGGAGGAGAAGTGAGAGTCTGGCAGGTCTCTTTTCAGGCTGCCCTGCTTCCCTGCCTGAGGAGGAGAGGAGAATCTGTTTTTTTCTGGCTCCTGTCCTAGAGGATCTCCCCAGCTCAGATTACCTGCTTCATGCTGTGCCCCAGTGATGCAGGCAGTAACTGCCCCTGTGTGACTGACATGAAGAAGTTTATTTTATTCATATTCTTGTGCCAGCTGCTTTGTTGACTAGTCTCACCCATCACTCTATCCAAACCTGCAACTCACTGTTCATGTTGGGTGATCTCCCAGATTTCCTTCTTCATCCAAATCCTACCAGCAAGTACCCTTAAAGAAAAAAATAATAATAAAAAAAGAAATATTCACAGAGTTTTACTATAATTCTGCTAATACCCATCTCCGCTGTCACCAACAATGGATGCGTCTGCTGCATATTTCCAGAGTTTTGACTCACTCATTGAATGCTTTTCTGAAAGGCACATAAAAGCATGAAGCAAGAGAACTTGCATAAAGAGAGTTTCAAATATAATCTCTCCTCCTCATCAAGAACTTCAAAAAAAATCTAGCAGTTATCCGTCATATATTCAATTATTTTATAAAGAGTTATTATGGAAAACAGAGCAAGGGTTATCATGGCCACAACTGTTCTGAGTCAGAAGCTGAGTTTTCATTTGCAATAATGAACAAAAAGAAGATGGATCTACAGGAATCTGTCCTCATAATCGAAAGGAAATATACTTTTCTTTGCAAGGTTATAACTAGTCAAATAAAGTCATAATCAGTGCAAACTGTCATAGTGGAAGAAAATATCTCCTTTCATAGTTTATCTGAGGAGACTGTAGAGAATTTGGTAAAGTTTCTTATCTTTCTTCATGGTATCTCTAATTTTTTTTTTCTCTCTAGTCATTTTTCTAGATGAACCATCAACCAACAGATGCACCACCATGTATGATGAGGTGGAAACTAGGCAGGTGTGAAGAACAAAATTATAAACACCATTCAAAAAGCCTAAGGTTTAGGAAAAGTTACCAATCCCATATCTACTAGAATAACAGTTTTAATTCATGAGTTCAATGGTAAAATTTCACTGTAGTATTTGAAAGGCAGGTTAAGTTACACAAGCAGACCAAGGAAGATGTCTTTGACACAAGCTTTCAAATGCATAGGCTATATTTTTATTTCTTAAGCAGTTCCTAATGATTATCTCCCATATTTTAATGCAGTGTTCAGTCACATGCTAGGAAAGTACTTTTTTACTTTACAAATCAAAGAAAAAAACTGTCTGAGCTTTAAATATGACAGTCAGAAGATACGTCTTTAAATRTCTGAGCTAATTGCTGAAGGACTCTTGTTTCCTACACCATGGACACAGGACACTTTGTTATTTCAGTTGTCTCTTGAGTAGGAAACTTTCTTACCAAGCTTCTCTAAAAACACAATAAGCACTTTTTAACAGAYAATTTCAATGACACATATTTTCTCTCATAGAAGAAAGAGGGCCACTAAAACACCTTGTTACTTGACACCACGTGGGTGGAATTTTTAATTGGAAATTAATATTACTCGCATATTACAGAATTCWCCTTTCATAAGCTCAGATATATAATAACAAACCAGTAAATAAATCAGCACCATGCATAAACCACGCATAGATCATCACTGTACTTTGAACTATCTGGAAGATCAGTATATCCCTTAGAGTCCCTCACTTTATTCAAACAGAATCTTAAAATTCACTAAACACACCCAAAATGAATATCTATAAGCAATTCAGCTAAGAAAAGAACATTTCCAAGAGTATATCAAATCACTGCAGATGACCTATTGCTAAATACTCCATATTCTACTTCATTCTGTAACTAAGATTCAAATTACTTTTTTAGTTTTATTACACTGTCTTTCCTTTTTTTTAATTTTTTTCTTTGCATATGCTGTTATATTTTGCACTCATATTACAAGTAAGTTTTTCTTTAGATGGAAATCAAATCTAGACTACTTTATTAATACCCTAAAACAGACAGAAATTAATCTTAACATGTTTTAAACATTCCACAACTAAATTATAGATGGAAGATTCCAATTTAAATTTGAGATGTTTTATTTATTTATTAAGTATTTTAGATATACACTAATAACTTTCATTTCTGTGTCTTTAATTCTTTTTTATAATATAGCCTCTAAAGACAGGAAACTAACATGAAAACTTACTGTGCCTTCAAATCTTCATGATGTTTTTTCTCCAGTGCATGTTAAGCAATTTCAGGTGAAAAGTCAAGTAAAATAAATATAACTAAATAATGTGTAAAAATAGTTGGGTTGATGCAATTCTATTCAAAAACTACTAAGTATTTATAAGCAATGTATAATGTAATAGACAGTTCTGCATGGGAAGTTCCTTTTTGATTTACAAATCCAGTTTAAATTTACATTCACTTTGATTATTTCATCCATTTCCCTTCTCCATAATGATTCCTCTGCACATTTGTGAAGCAGCATATCATCACCCTAATCGTCCTAACATCTCATCAGGTTTCATAATAATGATGAATCCTCTCAGTCACCAGACCACTGGCTCATGTCTTTAGTTAAATCACTCGCAGTCCCAACATCTGGCATATTCAGCCTATAGAAAATACAGTGACCTCCTCTTAGAAAATAGCTTCCTAATTATCTGTGTGCCAGAATGTCCCAAGGCGTCAGTGGAGAGATAATTTACTTATTTTGACGGTTTGTAAGTCTGAGGAGATGGATACAAATCAGCTGTTACTACATTTCTTTGACTTTCTATTTCCAGCATTGGTTTTTGAGAAAAATTAGTCCAATTAGTCTAATTTTTAAAAAAAGATTAATCTATAATTTCTTCTTTTCAGAATAAGAATCACACTCAGCCAAATACTGTGTTAAATGTAATGGGATGGAAAACAAATCACTGGAGAAAAAGCAATTATGGTGGGGAGGGACACAAGACAGGAAGGTGGGTTTGGGTTGTTTGGTTTGGGGTTCCTCTGGAGAAGGTGGTGTGAGGTTTTTTTGCGAGAGYGGGGAGATGTTGCATTTTATTAATTTAAATACAATTGATGTGTTTATATTCTATCTTTAATTTTGCAGTTTATAACAGTATTGGAAACAGAAGAGTATAAAGGAGTACTTGGAAGAGATGGTAAGTAAACAAAGAGAAAATTAGGAAAAGGCTGAAAGAAGCATAAAAGAAAAAAGAAAAGATAAAAACCTCACATAGAACATGGACACTGAAAAAAGACAGGAAAGATTCAGGTTGAAAAACTAGCATTCACTGACAAAAGGTCATCAGATAAGTTTTCAATCATCAAATCAAGTTATTATCAATTCTCACTTAGTAGTGAAAATCCAGTTTGGATTCCTCTGCTTGAAGAACACAGGAAAAGGATGGTAACTATCATTGAAGCACAACATGTCTTGAACTTCTTTCTAATTGATTAAGCACACCCAGAACTGTACAAGAAGGAGAATGAGCTTGTTCGTTCTGGTCTGCATAAATGTGGAGTAGCAAGCTCTCTGTCAGATCTGCTGACATCTGATGGTTTCTCTCTCTCCATGAGAACACAAGGCTTTGCATTTGGAAAAGCTGGGAAGAGGGAAACATGATGAGTGACTGCACTAAATCCCTTCCTCCTTGAAACTCCATGAAAGCATGAGCACTCCACATCAGTTGCAAGCAGCTTCCAGCAAAGATGAGAATGTCTGCAATAACACTTGCAGCATGTTCTGTCTGCAGCATAACATTTGYCTTCAGGGAGGATTTTTAGAGTCTGTAGAAGCCTAGCAAGAATTTAGGCTTTTGTTCAGGAAAGCACTTGAGTACATACTAGCTCTTACTGAATTCAATTTCTGCTGAGCCTCTAAAGAGCCAGGTGGCGTTCAGAATGTGTTCAAATGTAGCTCAAGTACATCACCAAAACAAGGCCTTGATTGTTGAGAAATGGATTTGTTCAGTTTGGAGGTCCTCTGCATGCAAGTAGGTTTCAAACTGTGGAAATAGACACTACAATAATTAATGCTACACATGCTCAAGAAATGTCAATGATCTCTAAAATACATTTGCTCTGAATATTAAAGAATTTCATAGTAACAGATTCAAAAATAAATGTACCTGAATTATTTGTGTTATTAACTTATGCAAAATTATGGGAGTCACCCACCTAAGCAATAAGCATTCTCTGTGTAAATAAATTACATTTTWAAAATTTACATTTTATATTTTAAAAATTGTTACAAAATGTGCGATGACTTGTTTATGCAAAACCTGGTGGTGGATCATTGTTGGGGTGGCATAAATGACAGCCATTACCTACACAGGAAAATCAGCTGTTTAGCAAGTTTCATTTACAAACAAGCTAGAAAAAGTTCAAAAATTAATGTTTCCATAGCAAAAAAGAATAGATTTTTTTATATACTTCTTTGCATACATGCAAGAGTGCACTTATGTAACTATAAATAAATATATATCTTTATATATAACTGTGCAAGGAGGTTGATTTGCCTATTAGCACATTTTGACATGACTTATACTCTGAATCACTGTTAATATTGTTCTCCTTGATACAAGACTCACTTGGATATTGAATCTCTTGCCTGCTTTTTCTTTKAATTTTCAAAACATCTCTCTCCAGAATCCCTTCAGGATATGCCTTTGAACCTCCTCTTTAAATGTGTGAGGAACTTCAAAGTTCTGTTAGTAATTTATGTATAGCATGATGGACTGGGGTCAGTTCACAAGGCAAGAAAATTAGATGATGGAAAAGACAACTTAATATAAAATGCCTCCTTGCTCAAAAGTTCACACAGAGACAGTCTCTGCATGCCTTGTTCATRCAGGCAGTCCTCTTTGAACCCAGACCTCTCACTGCCTTGAGATTTTTATAGTCGCTCACACCAAGGTGGGTAAATGTCAAAGATGCCAGACCTCTAACCTAGCAGCAATTTATCACACTGGGTTCACTGAGCCTCCAATCAGACATGGTTCAGCAGAGATGGTTTGCAGTTATACCCAGATGACAATGCCAGAGCACTGCCAGAGCTAACTGGGCAGCTGCCTGTGCAGCTTTACTTCCTGAAGCATTCCTTGCTGTTTGGGTCCAGGGTGATGCAGTAACTGAGGCACCACAGGGAGTGCCCCAATGGAACCTGTCCATCCACCCTGCACATCAACCACTCGATCCCATCTGCCAAAGCATAGGACAGACCACTGAGAGGACAACACAGAACAGACTCCTTAATGAACTTGTTGTCCAAGACAAGCACAGAACGGGTTTGTGGGCACGRTGGGTTCAGGTTGTCAGTAAAGTCAGCGCAGTTCAGTCTTCCTGGTGTTCCCATCTGCCAGTCAATGCTGGAAACAGCCATCTCAGGCAAGTGTGGGTTTTGCCCTTGCATAAATAATGACAGCAAGATTTTCTTGGGTTAAATGTTCCATTTTTACCCTTCAAAACCTAAACCCAGCTTTTTGATATAGCACATTTGTGGAGTAAACTTGATACAGAATGTCAAGTCTGATTCATTTGGCTTAAAATCCTACACTCAG
Organism: Malurus melanocephalus; assembly: GCF_030028575.1. Classification (NCBI taxonomy): domain Eukaryota; kingdom Metazoa; phylum Chordata; class Aves; order Passeriformes; family Maluridae; genus Malurus; species Malurus melanocephalus. The sequence continues at coordinate 578,750 of NW_026623584.1, read as the reverse complement.
TCAAATGTAATATTTAGGAGTACTTGTCCCTGCCACCACTATTGTCTACCAAAAAATATTCTTTTGAGCTATACAAAAATATTAATGAAACTTTTAATTACATTTCTAAACCTATATCACGTATCTAAATCTGCTTGACAGAGCTGAAAATCAGGCCACCTATTTAAAGTGTAAAATAAATTATTCAGAGAGAACATCTGCAAAATTGTAACCCATTTCTTCTTTCCTTTTTAYGTATTCCTCCCACCGCCATTTTGATTTATTTTCAGTCTTTATGTTTTTCAAACACTTAGCCAGTATGAAGAGCAAAAAATTACACCATACATTTATCCAGGAATAAAAAATACTTTTGATATCAATTACATATAAAATGTGTGCTCTGGGATAAGAAATATATATTCATTTTTACATTGGTCCATGCAAGTCAGTGAATTGGCTAAGTAAAATGAAAGATAGTAAAACTGTAGGTAAAGAAGCGTATATGTGTATACACAGTAGCCATTGTGAATCTGAAAGTTTGGCACAAAAGTCAAAATTCTGTCCAAAGAACATCTTGTTACCAGAAATTTTCTTATCTTACCAAGCTCATCAATGATTATTTGCTGATGATAATCATAATCATATTTTAAAATGTAAATTATGCCTAATGACATAAAACTCAGTGATAATGTTGTAATTGCTTCTTTCACTGTGTGCTGATAGGCAGATATTCATCAGGGTATGCTCAGAGCAGCATGTCAGCTTTAGTGCCATAAAACAAGCTATGGAAATACCAACATATAAAAGAACCTTAAAGAGAGATTTACCAAAACTCATCCATAAATTTCATGGCTTTTCTGACCTTAAAACCTGTCCTCTTATATTAACACATTTGTCTCTGATCAGCACTGCTTTTAACTGAAAGTGTTTCCAGCTTATTTTTCTGAAGAGATATTTGTGAGGACTGTAGAATGGGAAGCACAATTAGAAAACAGCTGCTGTTTAGCATTTGCCATAAAACTTCAAGATTCCTAGTAGGTGTTCTTTAGAAAAAAAGTCAGAAAAAATTAGTAATTTGGAGCAGAACAGAACTCATCATAGTTTTTGTCCTCAGTAGCACCAGGAGACTTCTCCTTTGATTAAAATACGTGTGGTGGGGGCTTTCTCCRTATCCTTCATAATGGAGTTTATGTTATAAAGGCTTTTTATTAACACTACAAAACTCAGAGCACTGATAGACAGCTCTGTCTCTCATCTTTATCTCAAAGGACACAGATAAAGTCTGTTGTCAAATTAGTCAGTAAGGATTGAGGATAATCCCTAGAAGAGAAGCTGTTAGGGAGATCAAAGATGAAAGTGTCTAAACACAAGGCTCACCTATGTAATTAATTGTGTTCATGTAGAAGTGCTGAACCATGAGCACAGTCCCTCCATCCTAGGATATTGATCTCCAGGAAACAAATTATATCCTCTCCAGCAATTACCCAGAGATTACTTCTTAATATCTCAGCTAGATATCCAGGGGAACAGAAAAGCACAGGGAGTATATTCAGAATATATCTGTAGCCACTGCAAACAGCAGCCCCCACTGGTTCCACCAGTATTAAATTCAATCAGACTACAAAACAGCTGCCACTTGCTTTCAGGTAAGATGTATTTAAAGGCATTTGCCATTCCCCGTGTACTGCTTCTGCTTGGCCAGGAGAAATCTAAGAGTAAAATTCTCTGATTACCRTTGTTGAGCAGCAGAGTACGAAAATGTAAAAACATGAAATCTGACATTAATAAATAAGAGGATCAGAGTTGTAGGCAAGAGATACTAGGCACACTGAGCTCCACATTAGAGATTGATAGAAAACCAGACTGATTGCAGATATTAAATCAAGCATATTATACTAATCAATTAAAAGGGCTGCTTCAGTAGATTCACAAACTAGAGGCTGTTAATTTGTAGTGACAGAAGTACAGTCAGAGACAGTGACCTCATTTCTGCCTTCTCTAAACAAAATTTTGTTTTATGATGTACCAAGGTTTGATATATACCTAGCATGCATTAAAGCAGCTGACAGCATGCACTCTTATTCAGAATATTTGTAACATCACACAGCAAAGTGTTCTTAAGAAACTTGAATTCACAACAGTTGGTTTCAYCAAACTATTGCTGACTGCATACTATGGTCTAAATCTTCCCATTGTTTCCCATTGCAGTTTTACACTCAAGCTGTAAAGCCAGCAATGCAGGCTAGGATGAGGACCCACTGCAAAGGTCAGAGAGCCCTCACTTTAGACCGTACCCTTAAGGACATGAGTTTTAAAGGAGACTCACCGTGCTCTGCTGCCTGTCCCAAGGGCTGGACACAGCAAGGAGGGTTTTGCCAGTGCCTGCAAAAGAAATGGTCAAGCTCAGCACGATGGACAGAAATCAGGCTACTCCACAATCATCTGACACTGCATTGTTCTTCCACCATTTATTGCAAGGCCTTTGCATCTCTGGTATAACTTCTATAAGGGAGGAGTCATTCTAAGCTAACTCCTTCTCTTTGTCTTGGCTAAGATGGTAGAGGTTTGCTATCTGTGCTTGATCATCTTCTTTGAGACACACAGTGTCCCACTGAGCTTATTTCAATATATCCTGTTAAACACATACGTGAGGCTGCAAGAGARCACCATGAACTGACACGCTGTGCAATCAAGTAACAGCTTCAATGCAATACAGAGAGGGTTTCTTTCCCAGACGTTATGTTAGAGAGAATCTGACATGAATTTTTATTTGTGTTGGGTTTTTTTAATGGAGAAGATGCTGAATCAATAATTTGCTGTGGAATGTTTGGAGGGTGTTTGCAGAGCTGCTTCACTTGCAAATAAATGAATTTCTTTGCATATTTAATGGGTGTAAAGAATAAGAATATTCTGGGGGTTTTTCATTTATTAGGTGAGAAAGACATGCATTCAGGTAGGAATGCAACCAAAAAAGACAGCTAAATAGTAATGTTGTTCTTRTATTTATTCACTCAGTACTTGCCATCATTGCCTGTGATTTAATTAAAGGATATAATGAGGCATATATAGACAACAACCAGCAATTCCTCAGGATATTGTCTAATATGAAATGATAATGTAAAGAGTTATTAATATCTGACCACAGTATTGTTAGGGCATACTGAACCATGCACATCTTCATTCAATTGTAGTCCAAAGTTCCAACCCATGTGAAACTTTTAAAATGCTCAAATAGTAGTAATAAGGCATCAATACAGCGTCCATCTAATTGAGGGGATGAAACAGCTCTCCAGTTTGGCAGCTGCTGATGGAGCAGAAGAATTTGCTTATCTTATATTCAGCAATTTATCTTGTATCAGAAATTTTCTGTTATTTTTCTATAAGCTTTGCTAAACAAAATTGAAAAAAAAAAATCAAGTGTTATCAGCTGGATAAAGTAACATTTTAATACTTGGGGAAACTGAGTATAAAGTGCTAGAAAGGCATCTTTATAAAATAATGTCACCAAAAGCACTTTATGTACTACTGCATAAGAACGTAACAGTTAGAAAATGTTTCTACTTCTCAGCACAACATTATTTTGTGAGACTAAAAAGAACCATGTTAACATCAGAAATGTATGCATGTGGATTTTAGGAAAACAAGCTTGTCAAGTTTTTTGATTTTCTCACATTTAGKTTGCTGTCTAACATCCCCATTTTATTTTCTTCAGCGAAGATATAAATTTGGTCGTGAAGGAAATTAAAAGCCAAATTAGAAGTATAAACAGTGGAACTACATTTTTAGCTAAATACCTTCTGCTCTTTTTATATGAATTGCCTTGTTTGCATGGTTGAAGGGGAACCTTGTAGAAAGAATCCGAGCTTTTAATGAAAAGCACCTACATTGTGAAGAAAACTCAACAACATTTCATCCTGATGAGGTGTAATTTCTTCCTTTGTCATAGCTTCTGGATCTCTTTAATATGGAAAGATGAAACAGGTGGAACAAGCTGAAAAACTACATGTAACTTCTGCTAGAAATAGCCATGACAGAAGCCATCCTGCAAGAYCTACCGCCATAAAGAACCAGCATGAGTCTGAATGAAACCTTTGGAATGCAACATGCTGTAAATTTAGCCACATAGTATAGTCRAATAAATACTAGCTACATTATGCCAAAAAGTGTGTTTTCTCTCTTTTCTAAAAATATACCCCACACTTACAGACAATGCCTTTATTTAAGAGATAATTGCAACAATTTAATGCAGCATTGCCACAAATGAAAATTCCACTGATTAAGAAGGTTTTATGGAGGCATAACCAGAGAAAGATGGAATTGAATGAGCTCTATTCATAAATACTGCCAGGACTGACAATCATTTCAAGACTGCTGGTTAATTAAAGTACCACTGCTCAAACAGATTACTATATTCTAGTTAAGGCTTTATGACTCACATTCAACACCCTTTCACACATAAAATTGTCAAATAGTTGAATTTCTGTTCTACTTAAAATCCTTCTTTCCTTTCTCTGTTATAAACAATTTTTATTTGTTTCATTTGAATTTTATTGAGGGGGACAGCAGGGAAAATTTGTGGAAATCTTCTTTGCAATAAAGGAAAAATCTTAGTAAACTTTCTCCCATCTGAATAGGAAAAGAAGAATTCTGAAACAACCTGGACTATTCCCCACTGCAGTTCTTACAAGTGGTTAGTACAGGGTTTTATCTCCTTTCTTGTTTAAAATCAATTGCTTAAAGGAAAATCTTCCAAGAAACAGTCCAAAAGTACCAGAAGTCTGGTTTGGAAAACATGTTATGTTATACAAGTTATACTGTAAAATATCTGGGTTGTGAATAATCAATGCAGAAAAAGCTTTCCTAGTAATATCTCTAACAAAATGGGTAATTCTACTCTAAAATATTATTTGTTTCACATCATTTTGTGTCATCTTTATGATGTGTCTCACAGCTGCTTGAATTTTATTATGTCATTTTTCAGACTTTGCTGCAGCACATCGATGTGGGATTTGATACTAAGTATCATAAAATAGCACTCTGTAAGTAAATAACATCAGTATCAAAATGAGTAAAACACTACAAACTACATATATTCCCTCTTCATGTGCTATGATATGCCAGAGTTCACTCAGCATTGATAGTTCTCCTGCTTACTTCTGGATATGACATTAAGCAAACTTCTATTTACTTGATCTTTTGGGGTAGTCATGTGTTTTTTATTTCTCAATCACCTGTGAAACTGTTTCTCTTAATGCATCACATTACAATCCCATTAAAGCAGATGTACACTCTCTTTCAGTTAAAAAAACAAAGTTGAAAGTTTGGGTTCTCAAGCAGAATCTACAACTCATCATTTCACCAAAAAAGGCTCTCAGAAACCAATCAAGTTATATTTTGCCTGAATACAAATTGCAAAGAGGTGTATAGGCCATTTTTTTAGCGTCTTGGCCCAACATGATGGAATCGTCTTAAGTGAGAAAATCTTCAGGTAATATTGTGGTTCCAYTTGCTACACAGGACCAACAGGGTTTGGACTGGGGTCTGTGACCTTTATTTGCCTCAGCACCTTCATCTGGAAGATTACCACATACAGAGAGTTTTAATCCAGGAATTTAGATGAATGAACCAGCACCTTTCCCATATTCCCATGGGGTTACACTAGCACGTTTTGTCATGGAAAGAGTGTGAATTCCTGGCTTCTGCACCCTTTTTCCTCAAGCACACTACACCCAGAAATGCACACCAAGCTCCATAGCTGCATATCACCTGCTTTATGGCTAACAAAAAAGGATCAAACAGCTTGTAATTTACAAAACCTGGAAGTTATGTACAATAATCAATTCTTTGAAGAGCTTATATTTATATGAAAAATGTACGAAGAACAAACTAACAGTAAATATACTCAAAGAAACTGCTTGCTGAATTAAAACACAATCTTTGAATTATCTCAACATGACTATGACTTTAACTCATTCTGTGACCTCTTTCTTTGGGTTCTATGGCTCTGAAAGTGGAATGATGCAATTTTTCCATAATTTGGTTATTTAGCACCAGCTTGTGATTGTGTCATTGACCTTAGCATCAGGGTCCAGATAAGAAGGTGGGTAGTAAATCAAAACTTGGATTTTTACTACATCTTAAATGTACAAAATTATTGGGAAAGGGTTTCAAACATTCAGTTTTGGAAGAATGGTGACCCCATCAACAGCAAAAGCAAAAAGTTTCATTGTTGATGCAGGTATGTGGTTAGTCATTATTACCTTTAACCTATATGGAAATAAAGAGAATTTTGCAACAAAGAACCATCCTCTAGATATTTGTACAGCCACCCAGGCTTTGGTTTAAGCTTCTTTAAAAGCATGAAGCTGTCAGGCTGTTGCAATAGTCCTACAATGATTGACCTTATAGAAGTTAAAGTATTTTCAGAAAGGTCAATCATTTACTATAATTGTATTTTTATATTAGAATGTTACATCTAACATTCTTGGTAAAGTTTCAGAAATCCTTAACTCTCCTTTCTTTCATATCTGTACTTCAGAGTTAAAACCAATGTGCTTGTTGCTGGGATTGTTTTTGATCCTTGACTTTATATTTTTTCAGTTAAGTGAAAGAAGAGAGGAAAACAGTTAATATGCAGGACTTGAGAAGCACAATGTAAGTAGCCAATGAGTACATCCCCAGATGCAGGCTATTCATGCTGAAGGCAATGGAACTATTTTGGTCCTTTCTTAGGGGTTCCATCTCACAAATGCATTCAGAATACAAAGATCAAGTAGTCAAAAGGATAGAAGCACTGCTGCCTTTGTCTGTTTAGAGGCAACAAACACTACAAGAGCCAGCTTCAGAAGCCAAATACTTACCTAAAACAATGAATAATGTCATAAACAAAGCAGTCCTTGAAGAGACAAGAGAGGTTTGTGTTCAAATGTTGAGAGAAAACATGAAAATTTCGCCCTAGATTTTTCTCTSCCAAGAGCTGAATCTCCAATGTTTTGCTGGAGTTCATATAAAGAAAAAATAAGTATTGCTACACTTGAGTAAGTAAAGTTGAAAAGCTGAGATGGGAAAATAAGGGATGAAAGAAGGAGCAGATTATTCAAAAGCTGAAATTTCTGTTCAGCTTGCATTTTCCACATCTGTTGTTTCCTTATTCCCCAGCTCAAATACAGTGAAAAGTTGCTCAGATGAGCAGGCAAGAATTACTTAGACACACAGCATAGATTAAAATGGCAAACTGCCATAGTCTTTAGCACAGAGGCACAGTACTGTAATCCTACCAGGCCTAAATTGAATTCAAGGAAGGTTTATAGGCTAACACAGCTAAGGAGAAGGGGTGAAACCAAAATCTTTTTGTCCACTCAGCTTAAGTGCCATGCCAAGAGATAGGAGTTGTTTCCCCTAGGCCCAAAGGTCTGGCGTTTATACAAAGCTCACCCATGCAGAAACCYCTTGAGAGACAGCTCCTGGCACACTGATGAAAGGCTTAACATCTTTTATTTTACTTCTGCTGACTGCTTCCATACCAGACTTCACCTCCTCACCTCTCCTTCAGGTGAGCAGCTACAGATACATATGGTTTTTATTCTGATGCTATTAAAAGAGCAAAGTTGGCCAGCTCTGGCCCACCTAGCTGGCGTTGTTACCAGAGAGGGTCATTTTTCTTCAAATCACTGTTTTAGGCCAACTTATATGAGGTCTAATGAAAGAATCCTGAATGGATCTCTAAGAAAGGACAGAGCTCACTCCCTCTCTGCTACCTAACAGGAGGACGGCAGCAATGAGTCTCAGTAATTCTGAACACAAAATTCATTAGTTTTAGTGATAACTCAAACACCAGTACACCCTAAAGCTCCATTGCCTACTCATGGTTACAATATAAGAGAGACTTTGCCATATTATGAAGGTCAGCACTACTTTTTGTCAAGTATACCGTTGCTGTAAATAAAGGTGGATAGGAGAGTGCACATGTGGTGACAATGTTTGATAAAGACCAGGTCGCTGAAACTAAAGTTGTCTTCTAGGTCTAGCTTTTAAAAAAATTTGGGAAACATTGTGATAGTCACTGAGTGATGTGAGTGAGCAGATCTAGAATGCATAAAGTGTTGGTAGAGAAAGCAATCTTAAGAATTGTTCGTCACTGTTTAGACACTATTGAGGATAGAAAATTCCTTAAAAAGTGTTTGCAAGAAATGTTTATTTTCACGATAAATGTGATCTCCTAATAGAATAGTGCCTGATGCTTCATGGAAAACCTCTCAGTGGAATAATTCTGTTCAGACTGCTAAATCTTGTGCGATTTATCCTCTTCAGAATATATTGCAAACATCAATAATCCGCTGCTTGGCAATAGTACTAGATGTGTGAAATCTGTTTTGAGGTTTTAATTTTCTAAGACAAAGCCTGTGGAATGACAAAYTTTTGCTTCTTAAGTGAATAAATAAGTAACAGATTTCTGAATAAAATTCAATGTGCTTGTTTAATACAAGTTGGATCCAGTTGAAACCTGATCTCAATCATGTTTGAGTGTTAACAGGCACTTAGGCATGAGCTGTGGCATTTCAACCACTTCAGATTTGGTTTATGCTGTATATTAGCAGGGATAATTTGGTGTTTGTCAGCAAATGATGGAGCAATTAGGGATTCCATACAGGCTAAATCTGACTTTTCTAATGTGCATTGTCCTTGGCTAATCATTGATTAAACAAAGTGTCAGGGTTTCTATCTCTTGAATAAAATTGCTTTATCTTAAGGTAGCCAAATATAGCACATAAAGTTMTTTTGTGAGAAGTTTTCATTCAAAATATGTAGACATAGCCACCTGCCTTAGTTGCATTATGATACTAACATTTCCTGAAACTACAATCTTYCTAAAAGATTTTTCTCTTATTATTTACATTTCTTTTTATTCATCAACTCAGCCTGCTTCTTAGCATGGAARGGAAGAAAATGCTTTTTCCTTCTCTTCCCCTTTGCTGTTTGGGATGGACTTTACACCTCTGTCCTCTCTCTGAGGAAAGTCTTCYCCTCCAAGGTTGTGCAGTCGATGGATTATGGCCATTAGTTTCCTTTTTTTAGTCTTTTTTTTTTAATTTTATTTTCGGGTTGCCTTTTTTTGGTGAGAACCAAACAAACGGCAAAAGTTTCTCCTTCCAGTTCCTGTGGCTTCACTGAAGTGTCCCAAATTTAATTTTCCCAGCTTGCCATGGTAACTAAATTAGCTGGTTGGAGCATAACACATGAAAGTTTTATATTCTCTCTGAGAGGAAAATTCCATTCATTTAGACCAGGAAGAATTAAAAGCCTTATCACTAATCACTTCAGCCTCATTTCCAGGATGCATTTCAAGGCAGTAGGGACCAGTGCAGTCATGAGGCCTCTAGGTTTTGACTCCCTAGGACTTGATGCTACAGGTAGGCATGAGAGAAACTACTGAAGAAAAGACTTTTGGTCAGATTATCCCTGAGAGTGGTYTAACATCTTTCTCTTTTGCATCCCTTCAATGGTCATTATGATAGTTATCCAATTTACACTTACACTAGACAAAATAGTTTAACTGCTGCAAATATTAAAAGCTTAAAAACTCAATTGCACGGCAATCTCCATGCTGAGAATACAATATGAAATCATCAGGGCAGATATATTTGATATGCAAACACTCTACCACSGCTCAAGCTGCCTCTCTGCCCTTTTCAAGAAGCAACTCAGTGCCATACACAAGGCATTCTGCTGGAGTTTTGGTTGTACTTGTTGCAGATACTATGCCATCTCACAGGCATAATGATATCAGATTCAGGGCATACTCAATGCTTGCAAAATCATATCTGAGCAAACTAAAGTAGAGCATCTGCTTATCATTGTATCTATCATGAAACTGCAGACAAGGACTGGTTGAAAAAAGTATTCTCATTAACTTATCCTTGCTTGTCACTAATTCTTCAACATATGCCACCCATTTCTTCAGTTGCCCCCCAGACTGTCTAGACTGAAGCAAACGAAAGAAAAGTCATATATGGTGTTTAGGGTCCAGAGCACAAGTCTTATGAGGAGCACCTGAGGGAGCTGGGACTGTTGAGTCTGGAGAAAAGGACTCTGAAGAGACACGTTAATGCTCTCTATTTGAAATGTGACTGTAATGAGATGGTTGTTGTCTCTGTTCCCAGATAGAAAGTGATAGGATAAAAGAAAACAGCATCCATTTGCATAAGGAGAGGTTTAGAGTGCATATTAGGAAAATTTACTTCACCGAAAGGGCTGTCAAGCACTGGAACAGGCTGCTTAGGGAAATGGTTAAGCCATCATCTCTGGASGTTTTTAAAAGACATGTAGACGTGGCACTAACCAATATGGTTTACTAGTGTGCTTGGCGGGCCTGGGTTAGTGGTTGGACTTGGTGATCTTAAGGGTCTTTTCCAAACTAAGTGACTCTATGAGTCTATACATTCCTTAAGGATCTTGAGGAGCAGCAGGAATGGGCACCACAAATATATACTTCTCCCTGAAYTCCAGCACAACAGAAAACACATGCATTTGGACTTGGTGAATGTACACATGAACATCTCAGTTACTCCACTTCTACTWCAGAGAAAAAGAATCACAGAAAAACAGATTCCTGAAGACTGCAAACTGAGCAACTCAGCTATTAATCAGTTTGCCCAGGATTTTACCACGTAAAGTATTGACCACAGTCTCTTGGGCAGTGTGTTTTAGGGCTTAGCCCTCCCATGGGTCTCAGCACATCTGTGAAATAATATTCTTTGCTACAAATATTCAGAAACACAGTTGGTCATTTCATTTGGGCATACAGACAATTTTATCTCAGCCACAATATGGCTGCAACATTATATAGAATATAGAATATAGAATATAGAATATAGAATATAGAATATAGAATATAGAATATAGAATATGTATATATAATATTTTATACATAAAGTGATTACAACAACACCATCAAAATAAGAAACCAATTTTTGGAAACAATTTTTGTCACATCCTGTAACCCATGCATGACAATTGAAAGATCAGACTTCTTAGAGAAAAGTAAACTCATTTTTGTTATCCATTTGTGATCTCTTGCCTACAGCTCTCTATATTCTGTAGAAGAGTGGTTTTCAAGACTCCAGATGAATGATTGTTTACCTGATGTTTTTCTGAAAAAATGCTATAAAATCTGCTTGCAGAAGAAGTAATTAGCCACAGAGGCTTTTGAGCCCCTGTTMACAAATTGATTTTCTGAAGACAATCAAAATAATGAACAAAATAATAATGCATGCTTATCCCTAGATGCCAGAGATCGTGCTTAAAAACTATCCTTTTTATATGGCAGCTTTTAGTTGCAGAAAGCAGCTCCCTGAATTCTGTGGATTTTGTGAACACATTTTTGGAGACTCAGAATGTTGCTTCAGAGATATCGCTTTGTACAACTACTTGAAAGTTTGCAGAATGTTCAATAATCTTCAGAGGTTCTGATTTACTTTTGTGTTGGGAAAGGCTGCTGATTTCATGTTGCATAAAGAACATTCAGGTTCTGGTTCAATAACTAAGAGAAAGATTTTGTTATTTCTGCTCTGTTTACAATATTGTTAATCCTTATATCAACACTCAAGTGAATATTTATTACACACTGAAYTGCCATCTTTCATCAAGATGAACAAGAAAAAGATGTGCTTTAATTAAAAGGAGGATGGACTGATGTGAAAATGGTGGGCCTTTGATTGTTTGTGTGGAGGAGTATGAATTGCACCCATTAAAACAAAATGCTGATAAGGACAGGCTATAAATCTGAAAATGGGTTGCCCCAAGATGGTTTAGAAAGAGTTTTGCATGCAAACTAAGGAACTGACAATAAAAACATCGACAGCATTACTTTACACAGTGTACAAGAGGAAGAGATGCTTCTTTAGAAAGCTAAAGACAAAAGTCACCTTATTCACAGCAAATATATGTCTAGATTTAGAAATGCATGCATTTCAAACATTATCAGGGAAAGCAGTTATCATTAAATAGATAATACAGTTTGATTATAACATGAATATAGCAAAAAGGGAAAACAAATGATTGTTGAAATATGGAATTTTTAAAAGGGTAACTTTCAAAAATAGTGTTTGCTGTATTTGAAAACTGAGTTTTTTTAAACTCATTTTTCAGGAAACAAAGGCTCAAAATGAAAGCTTCTAACACATCCCCCTTATCAGGCATTCTTGATTCAGAATTGTGTGGCACTATTAGGAGAGCTGTAAAACAAAGCTGCTTTCAGTTCTTCCTAGAGGTGCAAGTGATGTAATGACCCTCAACCAGACAAGCTTGCATTTYGGTCGAAACTGAGAGGACAATGTAAAATTATATCGTAAATCAACAGAGGTGTAACCACGGTGGAAAAGAGAACAAGCCTCTCTGCCTGTAAACATTGGAGGATTGTAGAGCTGGTTTTGCAAACAAGCAGATAGATTCACAACAGCTTTGCTGTGAAAAGCTTCAGAAACTAATATAAAWGGCATAGAATTAAGAAAACAGAAACAGGGAAGAACTGAAAGTAGAGAAAAGGAAGTCATAATTAAAAAGGAATGTGATAGCCAGATAAGCAATTTGTTGTCGGGGCAGAGAAGGGAGGCAAGTACTAGAGAGTGAGGGTGAATCCAGCTAACATGCTGATTCTGACAAAACATTTCAGTATCCCAAAGAATATACTTTTCTCTAAGAAGTGTTTTTCTGCACAGCTTCATAAGGGAAGTAGAAAGTGATAAGGACAATAAAATGCTCTTCAGTAAAAATAAAAAACAGGAAACATGARATAAAATAAAACTGCAATAACACGTACTGCACTCAGTTTAAAATCTTCTAAAAATAATCAATAGAATCAATAGCTAGTTTAATGGCATCCATTACTACTGATCACACAACTTAAAGAATTCTAGTAAAGATGCTGATAGTAATTGCAGTAGCATTACAGACCCAAAATAATAGAGATGATGTTTTTCTGTTGTAATGCAAAGTAACACCTGCCATTTGTATTCAGCAGAATTAATTCCATTGGAGATTATTTAATCCTTTGAGCCAATCATTACAGAGCCATTGTCATTTTACAAACACTAAATATCAAAGCATATTATTAAAAAAAYCCAGGCTCCTCTGCAAAACTACTGAAGATAAGACCCAGAAAGGATAAAGTAGTACTATCTATTTGTCTCCACATTACTAGAACAAGCGGTTCCATCCTGGATCACTTTAGTGTTTTAATTATGTAAATACATGGTAATTTTTGATGCAAAGAATGTTTTCGTTTATTCTAATTTGGCAGTAATATTACTGTGGCATTAAAAAAGTTATCCCAAACAATTATTTGGATAAATAATTGCTGCTTTGAAATACATGCAAACACCATAGCTGCACAATAGAAGAATGAGCCAGTTACTGCTCTTCAGAACAGGCAAACAAAAGCTGCACAATCAATACATTTCCAGGTCTTCATGGTTACCCATGCTGGCAATGTGACCAGTGTAAATATGTCTGCTTAGCTGCTATTCAGCTTATCCCTTCTGCCTAAGACAGTTTGGAAATGTATTATTTGTGGTGAATGAASAATGAAAATTTCTTGGTTACGGTTATAAGAATTGAGATGACCAAAATTCATGGTCAAACTTTAATCTACAGATAATACCATAAAAGTAGCCAAATAAAAAAAGAACCCTTTGAAAAATCCACACAGCTACTTACATAAACACACAATCAAAAGAATGATACTGGAACAGGAAAACCACAACAGAAACAAAACTTCCTCTGTGATCAAACTACACATTGTGCTGGAGGAGTATAAACCATACATTACTCTTGACCTGTAATCTACAAATCTTATAGGARATTACCTATAAGGAAGCGGTGATGCAAATATCCTGACAAAAAGACTGAGATCAAAGTTTTACTTGGGTTCAAGTGCTTTTCAGGAGTTGTGATTCATTCCAGGTAAAGCAGACCTCCTTCCTGTTCTGCTAACACGTTTCTCATCCAACAATTTGTCTGGATATTGTTCAATAATCCCACCATCAGGAGCACTTCTCAGTTCTACATGAAGTATCAGAATTTTCAGAATATTACTTACTGCTGTAAGCAGATATACTTAAAGAAAGAAACTTGCAAAGATAATAAAGAACCAAATTGGGAATTCCCTCTTTTGGGAAGAAGATTATACGGAAATGTGCATATATAAAAAATGTTCTAATTTTATCATATATTCATTTCCACAGAGCTATTTAGAAAACAGTTACAAAATTCATTAAATCATTTTCTCTTAAAGTCAGCAGTGGTTAATAAAAGACTTTACAATAAGCAATGTAGGTCAGCAGAAATTCACTTTTCCACTGGGATAAATGTGATCTATGTGTAAAGGTGCTGAGCGATAGTTCCATTTAACCCAGCTGAATACATGCCTTCTTTGTAAACTTGAAAAATCTTGGAAAGAAAAGAAAAATACAGAACATCTGTATTTTTTTCCAAGTAAAACTCAATTGCTATCACCAAAATATTCAATGTAACTTTTCCCAATCCAGGACATTTTGTCCTGAAAAGACTAGATACAAATTACAATAAAATACAGAAAGCACACTTAAAAAAATTAACCATTAAAAAAAAAAAAAAATCTGTCTTAGAGACATCGCAACAGTGAGCATAGCTCAGGGAGGAGAACCCAAGTAGATTTCAAACTAAGGTAAATACTTTCATGCCCAGCCTTGCAATTTTGCATCTCTGTAAGTTGTTCACAGATCAGTCCTTAAGCAATGGTTTGTGAAAGTTGTGGGCTGCCCTATGCAGATSTCAGTTTCATCTGTGTTCCAACGTGCTCTCCACATAATCACAGCCATGGGTTATCCATTCTGGCTTCCTTACTTAACGCTGCTACTACAGGGCTAATTGTTCTTTCCATTTTCCTAAGAAATCTGTTCACATCCATGCCCTGCGGTTTGCATATCTCTCCTCTGCACAGAAAGTGGGGAGGCAGCCCTGCCAGCAAAACAGATACACAGGAGATGGAATTTGGCTCTTCAGTCTAGCTCACAAATTTCTTAGTAGCTTGGGTATTATGAGCCTAGTACATTCTATAACAATTAATATGGAGCACCATGAACTCTTTGTGTGGATGCATCTCACAGAATTTGGGATTGTATTGCTGTTTTCCTATTATTAAAGGCTTTGTTACTTTTTCAAAGCAGCATGTTTTTAAGCTCTACAAATGCATTTCAAGTTTCTTAAAGAAATACAAAGATAAAATTTAGCTGATTAAAGAAAGAGACAGATATAAAATATTCTTGGTGGGGAAAAGATTTCCACTCTGTACATAAAAATTACAAAATCTGTGATTAAAAAAATTAATCAAACAATATAAAATACTCATTGCTGTTCTATTTTCATTTGCTTGTTTCCTTGAGAAGAACTACTGTTGTTTTCCAGGGCCTCAAATTTCTCTGCCCCTAAAAACATATCCTGTCTTGTCAACATGCATTCATTCGTCCAGTTTTTCCCAAATGTAATTGAATGCAAATCACACCTTTCTCTGTACTGCTGAGCTTGGCAAAAAGTACATCCATTAACCTGATGGCTAAGAATATTTGCAATTTCTTTTGTTTCTGTTGACTGCTCCTTATCAGTTTTTCTATCAGAGATTCTTTGCAAAGTACTCTCTGTTCTCAGTTTTGATCCCCCCCTTAAATTCCAGTATTATTGCTTTTCTGACAGCTAATCTCAGTTTCTCTTTAAATGCAAGTATCCATCCATTTGCTGTCAGAGAATTCTCCTCCACAGCTTGCTACAGCTTCCCCATTTAGCATCTCCTAATACACCGGAAATTGAATTATATTATTTTAACCACTGCCTTCTTCTACACTTTGGCTGACTTGTTTTACAGACTGGTGATCAAAATCCACCAATGTGGATTTTTTGCTAACTCATTTAGCAGCTCAATTAGCACTGACTGTGTACCTAAGGTGTCGTTTGCAATCTAAAGAGAGGAAGGAACATCCTTCCTTTTACTGGGGGCACTCACCAAACAGTGCAGTAAGTAAGCACAGCCAGACAGAAACAGATTTTCACATTACAGACATATTCTTTACCCTGCACAACATTGCAGGTGTCACAGGAGGGGCAAATAAAAAAAAAATTATAAAAGAAGACAGAAGTAGAACTTGGAAATATGATTAGAATTTCTTGAATTCCAGTTTACTTTTCTAGCTATTTTCTAGCAAGCATTTCTCATATTCTTWTACTTCTGCTAAAGTATTCAGAAGTATTCCTGTGCAGTCCCAAGAAATTATGCAGAAATTGTACTTGCTGATATTTTGCTCTGAGAGGAGAATGGGCAGAGACATAAAATTATTCTTCAAAGGGTGAGACCACAACAAATGTTGTTCCCATTCAGTGTGAAACAGTACATAGCTATAAATATTATTTTAGTAGCCCATCAGGCCATTTGCTGACTCTCATTTGTCTGTGAGTCTCTCTGTGCTTGTAAAAATCACTGAGGTAAGCGTACTGTGCTTTYACCATCTGAAACGATAGCAGGAAGGCTACTTTAGTGTAACCTGTCCTACCAAACATTTTAGGCAATATGCTGATCTCTTTAAAGCAATGATGTCTATCTTTCATCAATCATTTTATACACTTCTACTTCTAACAGCACAGAAAAAAAAATTGCTACTAATACTTCATTGATATTTGATTTCTCCATTTGTTGATATATTTATCTATGCTAAGATCATGTTCATATTTCTAGAAAGAATAATAAATGACTGATCACAGATTTTCAGGTAACTTTTTTGGCCAATGATTAAATAGAGTGATGTTTACTTGTTTTAATACTGCCATTTAATAATCACTTCCCTATTTTAAAGATGCTTTTGTTACCTTGTATTTCAAAAGTTATTTTATACTTTTAATGCAAGAATAAGTGGAATATTACCATTAGCAAATACTTCGAGTTGAAGTTTCCACAGTAACTTCCATGCTTATGGAAGCATAACATTGTATGCTTATGTTCTCTAATTTATGGATTCTTAACATCCTCTTTCTGTTATTTAATTAAACAACAAGCAAATAAAAGGAATTATTTCTATATTCAGGCACTCAAAAATATGATAGGAAATCTGAACACACATCACCTGAGATAAACAGAATCTCTCATTATGTACTTAGTATGCAAAGTTAAAATAAACAATTTTGCTGAAAGCCAGATTAAGACAATTGTTTCTATTATTGCTGACATGAAATTTTTTTGCAACTCTAGGTTCTTAAAAAAGTAAATTTCCTCCTATCAGCCTTCACCAGAAGTGAAGCGTTACACTGCAGGGGACATGCCACACTTCTACATTTTTCGTTCTCTGAGAAACAGAAGGATAAAAAGACAAGAGGATATGGTTCACTATGCAAGACAATGCATGCACAAGGCTTCTTGAGACTTTCAGACTCCTTTGACATCCAAGAAATGGCTAGCTAGGTTTTATCTCACATGAGCACCTCAGACTTCAGACACACAACTATTTGCTAGGTCCTGGTCAAAGGCAAACTTATATATGGGTAACAAGGACAGGTTGGCTGGAGCTCTGAGCACCCTGATGCAGCAGGAGGTGTCCCTGGCCATGGAAGTGGGTTTGGAACTAGGCTATCTCTAAGGTCCTTTCCAACATTAACTATTCTATGATTCTATGACTCCAGTGGGATTCCCCTAAATTTAAGAAGATGCACGAAAGACTTAAAAACCAAGACTTCTAATGTGAAGGAAGAATTATGTCAGCGTGTGCTCCTACAGTGATATACAGTGGGACTCCCATCCTAATTTCATTGGTGTTCCCATCATAAAAAATTGTTATGACATTTCTAATACTTGATCAGCTAATACTGAACTAATTAATACAGTATTTAAGGAATGACGAAGATTCACCTGTTTGCTAAAACAAAGTATAAATTTGCATATCTTGAGATGCAGAAAAAGTGGAAAGAATTTATAAGTGATATCCACGAATGCTGTAACAGCTGCTAAATACCGTATCTTCCTTATTAGTCTTATTAATAGTCATTAATAAGAGAGAAATTAAAGAAAAACAAGGATGTCAGAAACAGAGGGAAGTGAGTGAATAAGGAAAAAAAGGGGCCTGCTAGAATATGTGGTAGTCACTTCCCTTTCAGTCCACACAACTGAAAGGGAAAAAAGCCAAGAAAACAGAAAGAAAAAACAAGACAGAGAGGGTAATCAACAGCCTTTCTGTAATTATGTTCTGATTTTCCAAATGAAAGTCTTTGCAGTAGTGTTGTCTAGATTTTACACACTCAAAAAAAAAAAAAAAAAAAAAAAGAAAAAGCAGAAGGAAGTACAGAAAGTTCTAAACAAAGACAAATTAGCAGCACCACAGGACAAGCAGTTTCTGAAAAATGCATGATAATCTTGTATCAGGCCCACAAGCATTTAAAAAAAAAAGGTAGCATTTCCTTATTACATATTCCAATGTATTAGATCAGTCCTAGGAAATATCTGGGACTTCTATAAGCTCTGAAGGAAGGAAAAAACCCTCAAATACCTTTTATATCCTTTTCTGTTTTCAGTTGAGAGTTATTTTATACTTGCATCTGAGGAAAAGTTGCCATGATGGCATATTACTTTATTATGAAACTAATAATTGTAGGCTAGAATGATAGAAATCTCACCAACTTTCAGGTATGTTCAAAACTATTTACTAACCCCTCATTATCAAAGCTCTGAAAAACCAGCTCAAACACTGTCTTTATTGATTTTCTTGAATGCATTACACTCTAAGGTATTATTCTACATCCTATCAAGTCAGCTTATAAAGCCTTCAGCTATTGCAGTGGCATGCTTTGTGAATGTGTCCATGCTAACCAGAGCAGAGGATGTTTATTTCAGGGGTACTTAAGGGACTTTTGCACCTTAGTGAAAATTTAATTTTCAAAATAACTTTAAAGAGTAAGGGAAAAAAGAGAGATTCCTGTACAATTTGGAGCACATGGCATTCATTGATTAAACCATGATTGTTCTCACAAGCAATCATCTGGAAAAAGAAAAGAAGATTTAATTTTCAAAAAGTAATAATATTGGTGAGTACCATTCATTCACCATGCTTTAAGGTACCACCTATTTCCAGGGACTATSCTGAAAACTAATTTTTTCCTTTCATAGTGCAACCATTATAGGGGTACATTTTATGACGGCTTTGCTATGAAAGGCTCCCCTCTTCAAGTGTCCCAGTGAACTAAATGGAGCTGGCATTCCAATACCTTGTGCATTTCTTTAATGGCAACGTTCTGTCCATTACGTATGTCCAATTACAGCAATACAACATAAAGAGGGGGAAAAAAGTTACAGTATGACATGTTTCTGATTCTAGCCTTCTTAATTGCTACCAAGGTACACTTGAATAGCCTGTTCTTCATGGTAAAAGAACTTCATGGTAAACTGTCTGAATTCACAAGACTGCATCTACTCAACTGGATAGCTGCTTAGCCTCCTCTTGGAAGATGATGAGGGTAACAGTAAGAGTCTGACTTTAATGATGTCATAAAGATCTGCAACACAATAAGAATTCTGCTTCATACTTTTTGGAATGGCATAGTTCACATACAGCCAAATCCTATTCAGCCAAAAAGGATATTCATCTTGCAGAGGGGCACACATATGAGTTCATGAGTGAAGAGGTATCAGACACCATTTTCAGTCAAGCAATGATGAGGGCAATCCAGCCCAAAAATTTCTATTATAATCTTCCTATACCTTCCTGAACAGTTTTCTGAAAAATGAATATCTCATAATTAAGGATGGGCTTCAYAGCAGGGTATTATAAGAAGGGAAGTATATTTCCAAGTCTGACAGGTGTGGTGACACATTCAGCTGTGTGCCATTGATGAAGGAAGGCAAAATAACAATGTCCAAAAAAGAACATCCCTTAGGTGAAGTGAAAATGCAAAATTTTACATTWATCTTATAAATTACTTCTGTCAGCAAGTCTGGTTCAGAAAAAGTACTTTAGCAGATAGTTATAAATTGGTAGGTTTATAGCTGCTTTCAACAAATTGATACAAAATTTATTAGAAAAGACTATAGTGCGGGAACATTTTCCATTTAAAAGGTTATCTCTAAGTTTTCACATTTAACAACATGTTAATGAAATAAATTTGCATTTTCTCAACAGAAAGAAAGTGGTCCTATTTATGGCACACAGGCATTCACTCCTCAACTGCATATATTTTTTCAAAATATTTCTTAAACAAAAGTTTTTGAAAGGGCCCATTGTTTTGAACTTTGTTTCAAGGAAGCATTTGTAACAAGCTTATAGATATTTAATGAAGCCTTAATCTCTAAAAGTTCAAACAATGTGGATTGTTGCGTAATCTATTGTGTCAACAGGTTGTTTACTACCAGAAGTATTTTTGTAAAAGGACAATCAGAATGTCATTACAAAACATGGCATAAATTTAATACACATTAGATTCTTTTTCAGTATAAAGTTACTCCTGCTTGTTTTTTGTATTCATCTCACTCCTATATGTGGATATGGTAAAGTCAGTCACACAATAATTTCATCTGTAAAGAGATTTCAATGCAGCACAAAGTATGATCCTACAGAAAGACCCAAATTTCAGACCTGCACAGATATATTACCTCARCATTTTGCCCGTGTTTCTCAGCCCAGGAGAAGCACTGTTAAATTGTTACTGTTGCTCAAATTACTCATCCTTAATTAGGACCCATTAAGCCTTTTAGGATTTCAGAAATGCACACCACACACAAAGCGGAAAGGACACGTTGATGTCTAACACCAGCTCGGGTGTGGGGATGCGTAGGAAGCCAACAAGCTGTAGTGTGYCATTTGCTCTTTTACTTAGTGTTGTTTGTTCTCAGCTTCCTCACAAATACTGAGATATTGATGCTTTTAGTCTATGGAAGGTCACAGGTCTATCAATGTGTTACCTTTCACAAATGCAACATATGGCATGCAAGAGAGGAAACCCCTCCTAGAGCTCTGTCAGAGTGCAGCCATCAGGACAGCAGGGACACATTTTCCTGATTTAGTCTTAACGTTCACTATGGGGTTTTTTTAAGCAATATCCTTCATATGTTACCTTCTATCCTGTGGGAGRTAAGTCTGCATTTTCTGTTTCAAGGTACAGTGCAGCTCACCTGAACTGCATGAAGAACAGTTTTGAGGCATTCCTCAACCAAGAGCATGTGCTAAACCTGTAAACTGCAATGCTGGGATTTCAAGAAATGCAGCTCCACAGCAGAATCCCCAAATATACATTGAGGACAACACTTAGGTGTAAAGCTTTTATCACTGTAGTCAGGGGAGGCAAATGTATTCAGATAAAGGAAAAAAAAAATTATAACCTAAAAAAAAATTWAAAAAARAAAATCAAAGTTCATTTTTGAAACAAGAGGCCTCAGGCAACTTATCATAATTCTTCCAATCTTTTGTCCTTTTTCACAGCACAAAAATATAAAAGAACAAAATATATCCTTAAGGTAGKTAACCAATGAAATAAGAAGACATGAGGAAAGAGCATTGAAAAATTATTTTGGCAGCAAGCTAACTCATTCAGAAGTCTCTTTTGTGTTGCYCTGAATCTAGAGAGAAAACTCAATGATTTGTTGTGAGACTTTAGTCTGTGTATTCTAGAGTCTTATGCATATTCAAGTGGTCCCCAGGGAAAAACTTTCTGCCAATTCAGAAAGCATTTCTAATTAATTAAAAGCTTTTGTTTCTATGTTCTTATTGAATTTTTTTGTGGCATTTTCATGCTAAGGTTTCTTGAATTATATACAGATGCTGTTAATCAGAAGAAACTTTGATGAGGATTTTCAACATAAGACTTCCAAATTTAGTCACTGTCATCTCCTTTTAGACAGCCAAAGAACTACCCTAATCTTAAAAAATGCTGAACATCAAGAAGTTTCAAATTACTTCCTAAGAACTGTCATTCTGAAGTCCTATCTAACTGTGTAACCTGTTGTTCACAGCTGCAGATGCTGAGGGAAGCAGAAGTGAAGCACAGCACAAACAGAGGTATGTCCTCCTGTGTGCCTTCAAGGTGTTCAGCATTTGCTGCTCAAGTGTATTTGCACTTCAGGAAGCAAATTACCACAGAGGACTGGAAAAGTGAAGATCCTGTTTCACTGAATCTCAAAGAGATCAGAGAAGAGARTATTTTGGGAAAGTCTGTTACAATCGTATTCCCATATGCAAACTCATCTAATATCATACGTGAATCTTTTTTTTCAGCTTTCTCAAAGACTTGGTTTCCAATTATAAGCATCGTACCGAAGGTTTTCTTAACATTTACTAAACTGACTGAAGGACACATTTTTTAACCCCCTTCATAGCATTTCAGCCCTGCCTAACTTATGAAACACCATAAACAATGAAAGTCCCATCAAATTATGCCAGTGAAATTTACATTAAATAACACCAATGATGTATAGTCCAGAGACCTAACTGTAAGCATAAATAATGAAACTAGCTGAGCAATAACTAATAATTTTTAAAAAACTTAAAGAATGAACAAAACATTACAGAAATAAGGGAGTACAGCCATGCCTGAGATAAAATATGAACCCATGCTATTTGACAAGAGAAATTCCGTTATCTAAGAGGAAAAAATACACCAAGCCAAGACAATTATGAGACAAAACCGATGGACAAGGAGAGAGGATTCATACTTCATGTTTCCACTCASGTAGCTTCACAGACAGTATGTGTTGCAGGAAAAATGCAATAAAAGGGAAGCAGCAGGTCATTTTTCAGTCCATAGTTTCATTACTAAATAATTTATCTTTCACTCCTCTTCACTGACTCCTCCAGAAGGGTCTGGTGTCTTCAGTGGCAAAGAGGATGTAAAATGCTAAGACTTAAAATACTTGCAGTTTTCTGGAGCTATCCCTAAATACATACACTTTGGTTTACTGCAATGAAAACATAAACTGTGTTACAGAACATGAAATAATTTATTATGAACAGCAGTGCGGGTCCAGAAACAAGAATACACCTTTGTAGTCCCRCTTTCTGTTTCAGATTCATTGTGGCTTGAAGCAGATTCATGAGTCTCATGGCTATTTTTACAATARTGTAAAGTTTAAAATTCAATTTGGAGTTAAGACTAACGAGTACTGAATATGTATTAATGAACAAAAGGAAGGGTTACTTAAGATGCATCACTGTGGCACATATGTAATGTCTAGTTGAGGAAAAGCCCTCTGGATTTCAATAAGCTGTTTTCTGTGCTAGCAAGTTTGTTTTCTAAAAGAACACACCTAAAAGAACACTGCAGAAATTTCTTCAGCCRTTGAAAAATAAGTGCAGTTTCAGAGGTGCAATATGGTACAATCATATTAAATTGGCAGCAGGAGGGTCAAACATACAAAGCTTGTTTTGTGTCTCATAGCAGCATCCAAACAACAATACTGTATGCTTATTTCTATCCCAAAATTGTGAGCTCTCAATATATCATTTTATATCCCAGCCCAGATGAAGAATCATGGGAAATGTTTTCACATTTTTAAGAAACAAGTTTGATCACTAGCCTGAGCTAATTATACTTGCCACTTGATCAAAAATTCATGGAAGCTGTTTTTGTTATTTTAAACTCCTGAACTAGTCTTCTCAGTTTAATTATGTAGAAGTGTAATACAATAAAGATGCCAGAAGAGTTCAGTTCATTCCCATAGTAAACAGTTTAGTTTTTTTAGTAGATTAAAGAATTTTATCTATTCACTGAAAGAGCGCATTTAAAACCTAAAATTCCAGCTCTAGAAGTGACACCATATCGCTTTGTTACAACTGTAGTAATATTTCATGCTTCCTGATGTCACTTTCATGAGGCACCCTGTGTCCAACATCTTYTTAAAAGGTCGTGCAGTGATATGCATGCAAGTTCATGGCTGCTGAGTTTCATACAAGATTAAATCTACTGAGGGGATAACAATATTCACAACTAATACCATTTTTATGGGACACCTGGATGTTTCATCAGAATGAATTATATTTCTTCCAGCAAGATTTTTATCTGGGAACCTATGAACAAACAATATGTGCAATACTAACTTTTAAAGGTGTATTTTTCTACAGACAGCAACTGTTTTCCACGAAAATATTTAGAAMCCAACCACACTGTACCTAAGCTAGAAGCACATTTGTCTATAGGAAATACCCTAACATGRCAACCAAAGCTGAAGAGCTGAATTGAGAACTATTTTCACTCAAGTTACAATCATTTAAGTAATTCAGCCTCCACAGAAAAAGTGACCAAAATTCCACACATTCATTTTGAATCTAAACCAAGGCATGTCACTAGGAGATATTTCACATTAATGTTGTACATTTTTTTTCCCACAGATACATGAGATTTGTTGAAATACAGACTTTTTCATTAATTTTTTTTGTTGTTTTTCAAAAACTAGACTCTAATAATTTTGGTTTTACGTAAAAACTACACTACTGAAAAATTCTCAATTGCTTTGTAGCTAGGAACACACATGCTTCTTTTGTGTCTTTTAAGCTAAAACAAATCTGGCAACATAAAACAATTGGGTGGTCTGGTCTTCCAGCTATGATCTGTACTATTCTATTTCAGTTTTATCTGACATTCACAGGATTTCAGTYAGAATGGAAGACAGATGTTAGCTGTTTTTTCTAGCCACTTAAACCTATCAATCCAGAAGTCTTAAAATAAATTGCAAAAGAAAATGTAACTTATACATAATGTAAGGCAAGGGTGCATTGGTCTCTCAAGTAAAAATTCCCCATAATTAAAGGGGAAACGTCTTGAGACCTTTCTCAAGGTCAAACACTGTCAGAAAAAGCCTGCCAGTAGATTCACCCAAGCCCAGAAAAATAGACAAAACATAGATTTACGTATATATCCAAATACCTATGCATGTTTTCAAAATATCTTACCTGTGTATTTTCTTTAATTCCAAAACAATTTCATATTTTCAGCTGTAGTGCTTAAAAACAATCAGTTTTCAGGCTGATGAACAAACTGAACTCATTAAAGACTCAGGAGAAGCTCACAAACTACCCYACAAAGGCAGTCTGACACTAAAATTTGCAGGCTGATGCACTGTATAGCATGATCCACATATATTGATGCTGACACAGGAGAAACATCATGTCTAAAACACCATCTCTCACAAAATTAGTAAATCAGAGATGGTATCTTTAAGTTTCTTTCATTTATTTCTGACATTTGACAGCTTTGGATGAAGGTGCTGTGAGAAGTTCCCAAGTATTTTATTTGCCTTTTACAAACAAGAAGCTCTAGTAGCAAAGATAGCTTCTTAAATGTAGGCCGTAATAAAAGACAATGTTAATTATTGATTAATACAAAAGCACATTGTTAAGAGACAAGATATGACTGAGGTCATACATTAGAATGATTAATGACTGTTTTCCAGAAAACATTCATTGTAAAATTGCTTGTAAAATTATGTTCCTCTAAGAATTAATTAATCTAAGAGCTTTAAGAAAACATAAAAGCACAATAATCAGGAAATTGGGTAAGCAGTTTGCTCTAATTTGTAAAAAGAACATTTGTATAATTGATTACTCTGAGAGCAATTACAGAGCTGGCAAAGCCTTCAAACAAGAACCAACTTAAGAACAGCATACAAGTAATTGTTTTTTMTTCATCTTTCCAGCACACTTATTTGCAAAACAATGGCCAAAATTGCTTTTGCATTTTTCTGTTATATGAAGGAAATGGTACCATGCATGTGCAAAAAAGCATGCTCGGAACACACCCCACTATCAGACCAAGGGCAAAAGAGAACTTCAACCACATCAGTSAAACAGACTTGCATTCCAGCCTGGTTCATAGTCTGTAAGGAAAAGACCTCTGACAGTGTTCTGCATCAAACTCTTTTTAATGTTTCAGAAATCATCCTCCTGTTTGTGATGTTCAAAAGTGTCATGTGAGGGAGGTTTTGGTGTGGTGTTTATTTTCTTCCAGAAGTTGCAATGATGACCACATGTGACCAAGGTGAATGCTTGTGAGGAGAAAACCTGATAACTCATCTGCAACAAGATTTGCAACAGCACTGTCTTCTACATGKGGGAGGCTGGAATACCTATGATACTATATAAAATAGTTCATGGCCACATCTGGCTTACAGCATCTCAGATGTGAATTTACACCACAACAGAGGGTTGGAGCAGGATGTGAGAGAGTTTTGCAATAGTGACAGCTGCTTAATAAATTTCACCTACATGTGCCATAGCAAGAGCTACAGATGATCAAAACCAGAGTGAGATTTTTGGGTGAGGATCCACTGAATAATTGAGAAAAGAAAATAATGTAGTTTGATATGCCTGTTGTTTATTTGAGGTTGCTGCTATAACAGGAGACCAAATGTACTACAGCAGAAAATCCAGGATATCAATAGTGCCAAAGGCAGGGTTGCTCATGTAGTATGGAGTGTACAGTTTATGAATACCAGGTCCATTTGCATCAGCAAACCTCATAAGTGAAAATGACAAAGGATATAAGAAGTGATGTGACCTCTGACCAGTAACATAAGATAGTTGCTATTTAAGATCTTGCTGAGTTAGTTCTAAACACACACTTCAATATCCTTTGACTTTCAGTACATGCTTAAATTTAAACTTGTATATACAAAGCTTTTTCTCAACCAAGAGTTGGTAAGATATAACAATAGTAAGGAAATTTAGGTGAAAAAAAGAAAGGAAAAAATATTGGGGGTAAAASTTGAAGTGGATTGTTTTCCATCCTGACCAGAAAAATTAGAAACTTACAGAAACATCAGTTGCAAGGTTTTTCAAATAAATAGAGCTGTATTACACCTGCACTATAACACCTATGAACTTTCATCAACTGTATGAAGAATTGCAGGAGAAAACACATTARCAGAAACTTTCAGCTATGGTATATRCATAGTACACTTCACAAGCATAAAGCAAGGTCCTGAGAAGGAGGAGCTTTCAAAGATTGAGAGGGGATACTAAGCAAATGTGCAGATGAGAGAAAATTGGGAGGAGTTGTTGACCCTCAAAGTCAGGGAAGCCCTGCAGAAAGACCTTGATAAATTAGAAGGCTGGACAATCACCAGCCATATGAAATTTAAATTTAAAAGGGGAAAGTGCTGGAGTCTGTACCTGGGATGGGGCAACCATCCAGATATGGATGGGAAATGAGATACTGGGAGGCAGCATTGTGGAAAAGGACCTGGGGGTYCTGGTCAATAGAAAGCTGAATTTGCATCAGCAGAGCCCTGGCAGCCAGGAGAGCCAACCGTGTCCTGGAGGTCATCAGGCACAACATTGCCAGCCAGGCAAGGGTGGGGATTGTCCCACTCTGCTCTGACCTGGGGCGGCCTCAAGTGCCATGGGCAGTTTTGGGCACCACAACACAAGAAGGATATAAAGCTACTAGAGAGTGTCAAAAAAATGGTGAAGAGCCATGAGTGGAAGCTGTATGAGGATCAACTGAGATCACCTGGTCTGTTCAGCCAGGAGAAGAGGATGTTTTCTACATGCATTCAGGGGAAACATTATTCTGGTCAGTCTATCTGAGGATTAATTTTACAAGCAAAAAAAATCATTGAGAGAAAGACAACATTCAAAATATATTTGTAGATATGAAAACTTGTTGAGGGAAAATGATTAATAAGGAAATATTGACAAGAAGAAATCATCATTACACATACATATGGTAGGTAAGAAATTAGGAGGGCTGAACTGGGATGGCATTCATTTTCTTCATAGGAGCCCTGGCAGTAGTATGTCTTGGATTTGTGGCTAATACAGTAAGAGTGGGTTACGCCAAAGTTCTGGCTATTGAGAAGCAGTTCTTGCATCGAAACTTTCTCAGTGTCCTAAGTCTTTCTCTGCCAGACTCTTAAGTCTRGGGGTGGACAAGCATTTGGGAGGGAACACAGCTAGAACAGCTGGCTCAAACTGGCCAAATCAGAGTTCATGCCATATATCATCATGTTCAACAGTAAAAATGGGKGTGTTTTTCGTCCAAAATAGCTGTTGCTCAGAGATTGGCTGTTGGCCAAACCCAAAACACACAATTGCAAACAAATATCAAACAAGCCCCAGCAGAAAGCCACTAACACACCCCCAGAAAATTATCTTCTTCCTTCCACTATACTGATTATCAATGTGGAACACTCACTACAGGGAAAATATTTCTCTATTATTAAGACCAAGGTATTCATAAATATTCTCAAGAAAGTTTTGACTTCAAATTTGAGATCACTTTCATTAGATAACCAGTTTTTATTAGCATAGTGGCTGATCACTAGGGACAAACTTTGCTGCATACAAAAATAAATGCTATGAAAATACTGCATTAATTTAAAACATWACACACATGAACAGTTATATGTATCACATACAAAACATATGGATACACAACATTGAAATATTTGTGTGTGCACAATAGGTTTCGGATGACTAGGTTCTTTATTATTGCTCTTTATATAATCAGGTCTATTGAAATTACTATTTTTAGTTAAATAGAAGTAATAGTGTCTTATTAAAGCTGAAACRACACAATGAATTTAAGCATTAGTCACTAAACAAAATTTAAAAGTCATATCATTCTTAACAGTAAGGTGGCTGGAAGACAGACTGGCTGCAAYTACTGCAAGCCTCAGCTAACGAATGTGTGCCTTAAACTGGAAACTACTATAAGAAATCGACTTGCTCATGGAGACATAGTGATGATATGTTTGCTGGGTTTTATCAAAACTGTGTTAGCACAAAAAAATATACAACTTACTTGTGAAGTTATGAACTGACAGTGAGCATACGTTTACACAACAATAAATAATTTTTAGTTTTCACCTCTTGCTGTCYGGCACCAGGTTATTAACATTACATTTTATTAGGTCAAAATCCCACAACTCAGAAGCAAACTGATGTCACCTTCCCTCTACTTGTTTGCAAAAATGGATGTATCATGCCACACTGTAGAGTCCATAAACATCAGATTCAAAACTAATTTTGGGTTAAAAAAAAACCCCAAATTTATAGTTCACTTCAACAGCCTTTGGGACAGATTACAGTTTTCATTAGCAATTGGAAATGCAAGTTTTTAAGATGCAGGTATTTTTCTCTCACACAAACATTCAAATGATTTTGGTCTGTTGAAACAGATTAAATTGCCCATGAGAGCCACTAATAGACTACATTCATAACTTTGCAAATATTAGTACCTAACATTACTACAATTTGTTCCATATTTTGTCTGATTTTTTWAAGAAAATCCATTTATTTGTTTGTTTGGATTAGTATATCTTTCAGTGCATTTAGTCAAAATGGATTTTACATTTAGTCAAAATGGATTTTANAAAAAAAAAAAAAAAAAAAAAAAAAAAGACAAAACAAAAAACCTTAGAACAGCCACCATTTGAGATCCATTGTTATATAATTTTGGCAATTCTAAACAACAAAGATTAGATATATGGAAAATACTTCTATATTAAACCAGATATAATATACAGCCTTCATTCTTTTGTAAAAGTCTATAAATATTAGAGCATGTGTTTTCAGCCAAGAAAGAAATATGTGCTTCTATAATTGTACAGCTAAAAAAACGAGTTAGATATGGTTTACAAACAAGACTTTCTCATCAGAAGTTTTGTGACAGAAAATGAAGAACTTAAAACTGCTGAATTATATCTGCATAACTGTAAAACGATTCATCTGTCTGCTTTTGTTCTGAAAAGCTGTTCTAAATACTGCATTKGACTGAGTCTTTCTCTGTCAGACTCTACTAAACAAATTCTCTCAGGTTTCCATAGATGAAAGAGATTGAGATGAAATAGCTTCTCACGCACAATCTGGTCTCTTTGATTACATTTACAGGCCCTACAGTCATTCCACAACCCCATCAGTCTTTTACTAGAGCTTTCAAGCTGTGACAATTTAGATAAGTGAAACATTAAATAGCTCATTATAAGTCCACTTCTGCACCATAGGAATTGATGGCAGCATTGCCATAGACTTCAATGGGAGTTGGATTACAGTTTGAAACACATCGCATACACATTCATCAGAAATATTTAAAATTCAGACACTTTCAAAACTTCTTCAAATCAGTTATACTGAATCAATCTTACTACAAATCAGGAAGTGGCGGCAGGCCAACATTGTAGAGTACTASAAAAAGCTATTGAAATGAAGCTTTTCTTGCTCTGCCATTTTCACCCAAATCTCTTGCTATTACTTCTGTGACAAGAAATCATCAGGGAGTGAAAAGGTATTGCCAACAAATTTAACATAACAGAATGAAAAGAGCAGGGACAAAAAAATCCCAAAATTTTCTGCCAAGACAGGAAAAATATTTATCTGCCAGAAACTGATCTACTACGAAGAAGCTACAAGGAAGCACATAATTCAAGGTTCCAGCTCATAAGAAATCAAACAAGCAAGCAGCTTTAGTAATTTACTATAAGAGATCGTAGTCCAATGTAGTCAGAATGAGATACATTCCAAGTGGATGTGTGTTTCCTACTCTCTTGCTTGAGACCAAAAAGGCAAAGGCTAACCAGCCTCACAAATTCTGTRTTCTGCAGACTGTTTCTGTTGTCCCAGAAACAAGAAAATGCTAATAAATCTCCCTGTGATAAAGAATTAAATACCAGTAATACTGAATATCTTTAAAGTCATTCAGATATTTGGTTACCTTTTATCTTAATTCACCACCTATGACAAATATAAATGTATCAATCTATCCACTCAGCATCATGCTTCTTGGGCAGGGAAGGAAAGGGCAAAGATTTAACAATCTTCCTGCAAGTCTCGGTGATGTAATTTTTGGCATTCAAAACCAATAAAAATACCTTTAAAAATAGTAATAAAATACCATACCAGTATAATGGCAATATAGCTTCTTTCCTTAGAATTCCCATAGGACATGGAACAGTTTGGGCTTGATACAAGGAGCTGACAATTCTTCAGAAACCCAGGTAAAGGGAAAAGCTAATGGYTCTCTTCCTTGAATATGCTGACCTGACTTGAAAAGAGAAATCTATTCAAGAAATTCCCCACAGATAATTATAGAAACATGAGTTAGAGATAGAATTTGTTTTCCCTAAAAATGCAGCAGTGAAGACATGGATATTATCAATGCATTTTTTTCCATACAGCAAAGTTTGTGTTTTAAATGTCTTCTCTCTGTTGCTACAGTTGCATGAAGTGTTTTCTAGATGGTTCCCCTACCCTCTATTATAGTAATTTAGTRATCTTTTCTTCAAAGCTGCTTTTGCAAATGCTACAGGGTATTTCAAAGGTAAGGAATTAGTATTTCAGGACTATATATTTCTTTTCTTTTCTGATTGTTCAYTATTTTGTACCCACTGAGCTTTTTCACTTTTCCAGATAAGATATTCAGGAGGATAATTTTCTGCATTCAGCAGGCTTTCTCCATTTAACACTCCCCTGGTGATATCTAGAGCTCAGGTACCATACTATCTTAGAGGTACAAGTGTTTCTAGAYGACAAAAAGCTACCTCAAAATAACATGCCTAGAGTGCTAAAAATTGCAGGCATGCCAAAACACCAGTTTGAGGAATAGCACAATATTTCAAAGAAAGTGCATGTCAGCAAACTGAGGTTTAAATACCATCTTTTTCACTACTTAGGAATATTGTCATTTRGAGCTCATTTGTTCAAACATACACAATGGAGAGTTCTTGTAGTGATATGTGATAGTGATTAAAAATGGTCACTTTAAATGCTGGTTTTCTTTTAATAGTTATAGCTTTAATGCATCAAATATCAGCTACTTCTTTACAATGATTATTTTAGTAAGTCCCGTATTAATAATTCAGCATTACAGTCACTCTACAGAACTTTAGAGCGGATGATATAGGTGGATCATTTAAAATAGCAAACTCAAGTACATCAGCAGCCATTGAATCAGCATCAAACCTGAATCCAACCCTGAAGTTGTACAGGAAGAGTATCATTACCCCACACATTTTTACAAATAACATCCAGATTATCTTCTCAGATAGTACTGTACTTGCCCATGTCACCTCAATTAAGGAAAATTCATTCAAAAGGARTTACGGCTGAACAAGCATGACTATTATTACAGATATTTTCTTTGTATTTAAATATCATATTACTGTATAGCTCAAATCTTTTAGTTCAACTRTATTTCAGCCTAGCAAAGGAAGTGGACTAAAAATAAAAGTACATAGTGCTCTTAGAATTCTGATCAGTAGCTTGTAAAATATTTAATTTCTCAAACGAAATATGKCCAAGGAATTCAAATATGACTCCTCCCTGTCAAACCTTTAAGACCACAGGTGGTCAAGGTTTGGTTCTCAGTTTCCAGCTACAGCCTATGACCTTGAGGTATAGTGTGATGTTGATAAAAACCACTCTTAAAGCATTCCAGATACCAGAGCAGAAGTAGATATTAATATATGGATGAACAAAATTAACATTCAAAGATTATTTCAAAGGCAATTTGGTTTCTGAGAAACTGATAAAGAATAATCAGGTATGTTCACAAATTAAGTTGATMATGTTTTAAATATAGCTGTCCTCCACTAAACTGCTACCTGTTTTGTTTCAAATTTCCACTTCAGCGCATCATTTTATAATAGATTTGCTCATTAAAGCTTTGTGCATAAAAATATTTTCAGGAGTCAGAGAGTGGAGGGGACCTAAACCCACACTCACAGTTATCTGTAGTTATGGTAATCAGAAGGCTTGGCTTTTATATAAAGAATATTATCTTTTATGCAAACATTCAGCCTCCAGTATGTTCTTTTTTTTGGAAGATTACTAAGCACACATTGTATTTTCTGTCTGAGATCTGATCAATTACTGTTCTCCTCTTGGCTTCATGTAGAGCTAAATGTTTAGTTCACAGGTCAAGCAGTATTTTATTAGACTAGTTAGGAACATTCTAGGATGTTATTGTGTGGAACAACAGACAGGAGAAGAATTATTAATCTTTTCCAATTTTGTATCTTGAAAGTGATAATAAGGCATTCCTTGGAATTAGCATTGAGAAAAGAACCAAAATAGCCATCATACAAAAATCAGATAAAAAAAATACCACCCTTCTTCACAGTAATGTAATGTCAAACATAATTTGCTTTTCATTCACAGATTTAAAAATGAAAACTAAATCCTCAAATGCAATTTTCTAGTAACAATACATAATCATGCTTCACATTCCTGTGATATTTCAGATGTGTGAAGACATTGAAATGCTCAAAATGGCGTAATCTGTTTTCACCATGTAATATTATGCCTCTCCAGTGACTAGCCAGTATTTTAAGACTACAGGGTTTCATGCTGTAGTATATTCAAGAGCCAATCCAGTCTGAAGAAGAGCAGAAGGTGGTGAACTAAATGTGCAAAAGAACTGGTGCCACTGCCTTTATRTTATTCTATAAAAATTGTCTCTTTACACTGCACAAAAGAAGAAAAAGTACTTTTAAAAAGTAAAAGCCCAAGAGACAAGCAGTTAGCTGTGGTAAATCCATAGAACCATTAAGGAGGAAAAGACCTATTACATCAATGAGTAAAACAAGTAACCTTACACTGCCTGCCAACCACATCCCTAAGCACCCCATCTACACCTCTTCTGAATGTTTCCAGAGAGTGTGCCCGAGTCAGTTCCCTGGACAGCCTGTTCTGATGCTTGGTTATCCTTTCAGTGCAGAAATCTTTCCTAACATCCAGTATAAACCTCCCCTCATGCAATTTGAGCCCACTTCCTCTTGCCCTTTCCCTTCTTACCAAGAAGTGACCAACTTCCCCCTACCCAGCTACACTCTCCTTTCAGGAAGTTGTAGAGAGTAATAAGGTTCTCTCCTGAACTTCCTTTTCCCCAGGCTAAACAATCCCATCTCCTTCAGCTGCTCCTCATAAAASCTGTGCTCCAGATCCTACATAAGCTTTGTTGCCCTTCCCTGGACATAAAATGGGAGACTTCTAAAAACTCTGGCTTCTCTACATACAAGTACCCTCAAAAGAGAGCATGGGGCCACTCTATCCTAAAACCACCTATGAAGGTTAATCCATGTGCCAAATTCACTCTAGAGTCTTAATATTGAAGTCATCATGCCTCTATTCCTTTACCTCTAGTCATATGGGTTAAATAATGTAAAAAGTCAACTTCTAAGATGCAGTCTGGGAATAACTAAATTTCTTCAATAATATTTAAAATTTCAAACAAGATACTGCAGGTAGCATAAAGATCACTGTAGCTCTGAAATTTTGGCCTTTTGATTGAGTTTAACGAAATTCAGACAGATGTCCTCACTGATGAGGCAC
Source organism: Malurus melanocephalus (assembly GCF_030028575.1). Taxonomy (NCBI): domain Eukaryota; kingdom Metazoa; phylum Chordata; class Aves; order Passeriformes; family Maluridae; genus Malurus; species Malurus melanocephalus. The sequence continues at coordinate 544,455 of NW_026623584.1, read as the reverse complement.
ATCAATACTTCCTGCAACAATATATGGAATTGTTGACTATGAATTTTATTCTCCAGAGACTGGAATTCTTCCTTAATAATTCCCAAGAGACTAAAAGATGCAAATGTAATTGTTTTCATTAGGCTTGTCAGAATAGATCTGTATTACCTCACACTTCTCTTTGTTACGGCAAACTCTGAACGCAGGCTCTGTGAGGGTTTTCATATCAGTCATTTTCCCTGACTGAACTTTGTTCTGTCCAGAAGAGCCAGCCTGCAGCCCTGRACCTTCGGCCTTCTTCTCTTACATCCTTTCACCCCACTGCTGTTGCTTTTTATCATCATCACATCTTTATGTGAATGTGATCACTGCTACTTTGATGCTTAGGCTCTTACCTTAGGGCAAAATATGATACAATAGAGAGACAAATTCTAAAAAACCTAAAACAACTCTTACAGAAAGAGGCTTTATACCTCTGTTTTATTCTCAACAACTCTTCTACCTGCCAAGCAGCTTGTTACGATGTAYGAGAAAGGCCTTCATTCCAGAAACCTTTCATTATGTCCCAACACATTTGTAAGGAACTTATTTCTTGATTTTTAAGGGGAGGGAGTGTTGGGTGGCAATATTGTGTCATTGCCAAATATTAAACAAAAGCCCCTGTAAAGCTCAGGGGAAAACAGGAAAACTTTGTGATAAACTAATTGCCATCATTTTCAATAGTTTATTTTCAACCCCATTCAAGACAAGGAAACTAATCTGAATTCCTAAGATATTTGAGGAAGAGAAGCTTTATGGAAGTTCCTGCCATATCTGCCAGCTTCTATATGAGCTTTTATATTAAGTGAGCTGGAATCACTTCATTAAACTATTTAACAGCTCATACAAGGACATCAGGAAAGCAAGAAGTGGAAGAAGTACTTTCAAGAGAAAGAACACGACATATGAACTTCTTTTCATCTAACCTGGCAATTTAAGGAAATGGCTAATACTAGAGTCCCTTGTGAGACACTGTGGTCTTGTGTTCAAATAAAATAGAATATTACCTTTGCTAGTGTTTTCTAAAGTAACTGATATGTATTTGAAGGTTTAATTTAAATTTTTGGGGTAACAGAAATATTCAGAGATAAATCTCAAATATTATTTTTAAGTCTTCTCAAGCAATTTGGCTGATCTTGTAAAAGACCACTATTTTAGAGTCTGGAGCTTTACCAGMTACATCTCAACCCCAGTGCTTGCGCACATACCCTGACCACAGCCAGCTGCATGCCAGGTTAAGAGATGAAYGCATACATTAGTTTTTAACAAGAGAAAATCCAGACATGCGAAAGAGCAGCAAGTCTCTGTGCCCCTCCCTGCAGTCCTTCCTTTCCAGATTCCCCAGGGAATGAGACTGAGTTTAACTGTGGCAACTCTACCTTAAGTGTAGATACCGCAACTGTCTAAAGCAAAGTCAGAGGTACCAATTCTGACACAAACTACAGTTTAGAAAAATAAAAAACTGAATCAAGAAGATGGAACATAAATCTATTAATGACTACTATGTAGAACAAGTTTAAGCTTCTGCTTCAATTTCAGGCAAAAGTTCCAAAGGAATGCATCAGAGGATGCACATTATGGCAAAACTGCAGAACACATCTGGCCTTTAAATTCTTGAAATGAAATACTTGAAAAGTATGTTTAGGTTAGGTTATATAGTTTAAAGGCTCTGAGTTTAATTCACTTAGTTCAACCAGCACTTTCAGCAAAGCAAGTGCCACAGCATCTTATTTCGTATACATGTTCAGGTAGCACATTTCACTGGAAGGATGAAAGTGTACTGCTAAGCATTAGAACTCCTGAAACAAATCTGTTTTGGCCAGTATAAATGCCAAATCATAGCAACACACAAAAAAAAAAAAAAAAAAAAAAAAAAAAAAAAAAAAAAAAAAAAAAAAAAAAAAAAAAAAAAAAAAAAAAAGGAAAAAAGAAGTTTAAATTTGCATATTTGTGTGTGCAGATGCAAGGAGACAAAAAAAAAAAAAGGACTGAATCAGTTTAGAGGTAAGTGCTATGCTACATTCAAATGTCAATTTACCACTTTTCAAGGCTAAAGATTTCTTGGGCATCATTGTCGAATACTCTCTAAGGAGTTGAAAATTTTGCACAGCCTTGGTTGTATTTGAAGTACTCTACATATTAAAACTGGTGTTAATTCTAATATAAGTGACAGATGAACAAAACGTTTATTTAAAGTTCAATATGAACATTTATCAGATTTTCTCAACGTTAAAACTTTGAGGCTGATTGAACTGTTACAGTCACTTTAAGGTGCTGCACATTTACTAATCTACTCTGATGACAAGGGAAGCTGATGCAGGCACCTTGGGCTGGAAAAGATGAGGCCTTGTTGCAGGAATGCCATATTGCTGTTCTGGAATCATCACATTATAACAAGCACGTGAAGCAAAACAATTTTTTTAAAAGTTTTGATTTTCCCACCACCACAAAATAGTGTAATTAATCTTTTTTGACTGTGTCTAATAGAGCATATGCCATTTGGCATACTATTGTTAATGGCAATGAGCAATCTCTATAGAGATTTATTCTTCCCAAAGTCTCCAAAATACACTCAAAGCTTGACAGATTAGATGATGACGATAATAAACCATTTATCAAATTGAAATGCAGTCACCTCCAGGGTGAGCTGTGATATTAATATTTTCTCCTGTGAATGTTCATTGTACTCCTCAGAGATTAGCATTATCTGATTGTACTGCACCTACAAAATTGCTTCAAGATCCCTTTCAACAGCTGGAAGAATTTCTTCTGATTGATGGGGGCTAAAAACAAAGGTATTCATGCTGCTCAAAATCTGAGTGCATTATCTGAGATAATACAGATTTTCAGCCTAGCAGAATTCTACACCAGGAATGTAACTTTGTGTCTGGAAGGCCAGGTCCTATCACTGCATTACAATGCTAACACTGTGAAAGTTACTGACCAATCTCATCAGAACTCATAAAAGCTTTTTTAACCTTGGCAGACGAATTTCTAAATTAAATTACCTCCTCTTCAAAATGAGACAATGATTTATTGCCTTACTGACCCTACCCAGGTTTTCCTTGGCTGTCATTTTCTTTTTTAAATAAAGTCATGCCCATTACATGTAGTTCTTTTACCTTCTTGTGATATTTAAAGAATTTCTGTAGGGAATTGGGAAAAAAAGTTTAATGGTTCAATTTCTTAATATTTWWAAAAAAATCTATTTCTTTTAAGAGTATACAGCATAAAGCATTACTTCAAGCACATTAATTAACTAAAAGAAATGTTTTTCACCTCATACAAAACCTAATAGCCAAAAGGACTTTACATTATATATAAAAAGTAGAGTAAATCTTGATAATGGTTCTTTTCACAAAATGAACTCACAAAAATAAAGCGTATCTTTTTTTAAGCATTGATATTAGCAATGCCATCCTCTTTTTATTTGCTCTATTTATTAATAAATTGGAATGTTGATATCACATGTTGTACTGTTAAAAAATATACAGTGGTAAGAACAGGAGTAGTTCATTAATTCCTGAAAAATCCAAATTGATTGTTCCCTTTTAAACCAAGGAAACTAGTATAGCAAGTCACTGTTTCTTCTAAATAATATTTCAGCAGGAAGAAATATTAGTTCTATTGACATTCCTTTAGTTTAGAAATAGAAATTTAAAATAATCCAGTAATATTTACATTTAGAGTTTTCTCTGACAGAAGACCTCAGAGCAGTAGAACACATCAGCTAGCAACATTTCACTGAATCATTTGTGAACTTTGTTCATTGTAACTCATGACCACTCACCCCTACCCTGACACTCAAACATGAGAGAACAAATTATGTGAAGGAGAACGTCACCACTATTTTCCCAGTAGACATCACTTGTTACATCCCAAGAGTTCCATTAACAAATCAGGTTTTAAAATAATTCAACTASAAGACTGAGAGTTAGACATACTTTTTGAAATCACCTTACTACTTTCAGATAGTCTGTTGAAAAGCAAAATTACCAGCAAAAGTGCAGTGGAACTATTTAACAAATGTGCCTCCCAGGTGCAGTCAGGGCTAGTGCTAAGTGATGTCCAGAATGGCTAAAAAGCTACACTCCTTCCCATTAAGGGCACAAGTCTTCACTTTCTTTAACTCTACTAACAAAATCTTGCTGTGTTACTTATAATAATATGCAATTAGTTATGCTCTTCTTAAGCACAAAACACTAATATTTTGCCTGTTTTAATGCTTTCTATATATTGCAATTTTCCACAAACTAATACATCAATACAAACAAGAAACACTGCATACTGATACATCCCTGCATATAAAATAACAAGTGAAATAAACATCTCATTTCTCTCCTCAGATGTACTATTCATTGCTTGAAACTACATAACTGCCAAATTAAAGCCCAGATCTTATCTGGGTCAGATTCACTTGATCTAAAAATAAAACTTTGTTCCCTGAAAGCATTCCAACTAGTGCTGGCATTCCCTAAGGTCCATAAAATAAAAATAATATCAGCATCAGAGATACTAAAATATGAACATAGGAATGTTGTTTGGGGTTGGATTATAAATCCTACAAATGTAATTGCAACTACTTGCTTTACAACATTACTGTAGAGGATATCTCTCCTTAGAAACAGAGTCAGCTTTCATTCAGCTTTAGTGGGAGCATTAATGCTGAAATTTCTTACCAGTTTGTGTCTTTGAAGAACGACAGAAGTGAAATACAGAGGCAACTATTTTACTTTCTACTGGAATACCCATTTTCTTTTATGTGCACTTTAAAAATTCCAATCTGATATATCTAGAAATTTCTTTTCAACTCTTTTTATACTGCCAATGCTAACCACACGCTTCTTGGTGATTACTTTTTTTAATGCAATCCTTATGTTTTACCTACTGTGCTGAAAAGCTACCTACAAGAGTCTCAGTTTGCTTCTCCTCCATATGAACTCCAAGTTYTCCATTTTGTTCCATTCTCTTCTTCTCCATTTCAACATTAGGAGTCATTCAACAGGAGGAAGAGCTGACACTTTGAGCATGGATGCCCCTCGTYTCCACCAGCATCTTCTCTTCCCTGGGGTGAATTCCCTCCTACTTCTCCATTTGTGAAAGGGTAAAACAGATGGGCAATTCTACTAGAAACACTGTAAAATGTGGATTAAGTAACCAGAAAATGCTCAGATGACCCAGTTAATTAAAACCAGCCAGTCAATAGTCAGTTATACCATAACACTCTGCCCAAGGATTGTATTTACCACTTCTCCCAGAGGTGCTGCCTGCAAAGGTCCAGGCATCTACTGCAGTCTTCTCTCACAGTATTTTTCAACTTTTATACCATGTAATTGCACAGGTGATAGGTGATAAAATGCCAGCTGTGAAGGAAGTCTGATTGGAAACAAACTCACTTTATGAAATAAATAAGCATCAAGGGCTTCCAACCTTTTTATGCTAAATCAATGCCTGAACCAACAGGATTTGATCAAAGCAGGAATAGCTGGATTTCTGTGGATGGGAACAAAAAGAAAATAAAATTACACAGTCYACTCATAGTGTTGCCCATCAGTTCATATAAATAACCATGACTGTCAAACATTTGTCCTGCTTTAGGTTTCTTGCGGCAAGCCACAATAATAATAGCTGCTCAAACAGAAGGAAAAAAAAAAMCACATCTACACATACCATTATTATAGTGGTCTATTTCATTGTAATACACGATTACAGGACTGATTAAGGCATTAATTCAGTACAAAAATAAAACCATCCTGTTTAAAAAAAATATTAATTTTTTTTATTATTTTGGAAGTCTTTTGGAGGTTGCTTCTCACAGCAACTGAATGGAGGCCTAGTTTGAGAGTTTATTTTACCATCACTTGCAAGGCAACAATAATTTCCAACCTATGTGATCTTTCTTTGATATAATGAGGTAGGAAGTATACATAGGTTCTTTCCCTGTGCTAAAAAAGTCAGTTACAAAACTCAGCAAAATCTTTTCCACACTTAGTTTCTGTTTCTCTGGGTAGGATGCTAGTTTTTCCCTATTGGTAAGGAGCTGCACTTCAGGTGATTAAACAGGCATTCTTGGTAAAKATCATTCTCTACATTCTGTCTATAATTTCTTTTCTAAATTTCCCCAGTGTTTTAATCTTATCACATTGGGTAGGAAGTAATTCAGTGACTCATACTGCAGACACCCCAAGAAGGAAGATAAACAGTCCAAGGTCTACTATGTCAATACCTTTCACATAAAAAAATTACCAATTCTCCTGTTCCATTTTCCGACATTTTTTTGCTTTCCATAACTTAGTTTTCAGGTTATCCATTATCAGCTTTACTTGGTGTTCTTTTGATGTCTTACCACAGTTTGCTCTTTGGCTTCTCCTTAGCTGTTTTTAAGACACAGGTAAAAACCACTAAAACCCATCATCATCCCAACAGCCCTCCCCTCTTCTTGCTAGAGTTATTTCTATTTTAATAGCACCCTTACAAAGTGATAAGTACTAGCTGAAGTTTAGATGTCTTTGTACATTACTTCAAGGTGGGGAGGAGAGGTATAAAAATGTCTGCTCGGTTACCAAGGACCTGCTGGATCTATCTGGCAGAAACACACATCTCTTCCTAAAGGAACTTAACTAAACCAAACATCACCTATGCACATGACAAACACAAAAATGTAAACAGACTAAACCAGTTAAGCCCAAAGTCTAAAGGTTGTTTATCTCAACAAAGATGCTCATTATCTCAACAAAGATGATCAATATCTCAACAAAGATGCTCAATATCTCAACAAAGATGCTCAATATCTCAACAAAGATGCTCACACTACTGCTTTTAGTGTCAAAGCTGATCAAAGAGAAACACCAAGAAGGAACAAGAAAGCACAAGTTTCCCCGCCCCAAACTGAGATGATTATAGAGATGCCAATGCCCACCCTTTGCTTTAGCCATTTGGAAGCCCCTCTACTCTACTTGCAGGTGACTCCATCTGGAATGCTGCAGCGACTTCTGGGCTCCTCAGTTGAAGGACATCAAACTGTTGGAGCAAGTCCAGGCACCAAGCTGATTAGAGGGATGGAGCACCTCTCTTATGAGAGCTGGGATTGTTCAACCTGGGGAAGAGAAGGCTTTGTGGTGACCTAATAGCAGCATTCCAGTACCTAAAGGGCACCTACAAGAGGTCTGGAGAGGAACTTTTCACAAGGGCATATAGTGATAGGACAAAGGAGAATCTGCTTCAAACTGGAAGAGAGCGCTTTTAGATTAGATATTAGGAAGAAGTTCTTTACTGTGAGGTTGGCAAGGCATTGGAACAGATGCCCAATCCCTGAAAGTGTTGAAGACCAAGCTGGATGGGCTTTGAGCAACCTGGTCCAGTGAAAGGTGCCCCTGTCCATGCTAGGGAAGTTGGAAGGTGACCTTTGAGGTCCCTTTCAACCTAAGCCAGTCCACCGCTCTCTGAATAGGCACTGCCTTCCTCATTGCTTCTCCAGTGACTAGTGCCCAGTCTGAAAAGTTGGGAATAGAATCTCCAATACCCATTGTGTCATTTATTTAACAAGATACTGTGTTGTCTTACACGAGTTAAGAAATTGGCAGGTGTAGGGGGTTTAAAGAGGGGCGGGAAGTGTGGATAAAAAGGGTTTGGTTTTTCCTTTCTCCCTCCCCTATTATTTGGACAAATTTATAATTTAGGCTTCATTTGTCACAGTCACTCCAACCTGCTTCGACACTAGCTGTACTATGCCAGTTCTTTTGTTTTGGGGCAATTAAGATCAAACGATATCCTGAAGGTATTTTTCTGTACTTTCTGCAAAGCTTTTCCTATTAAATGTCTATAAAATTTCCTATTTTCCAATTATTTTCCCACTCTGACAGCACCAAAAGGCACCATTTCATTATGCCAACAATTTAGAGAAAAAAGAGACAATCCTGTCTGCCATGTAATTTTACTGCCTAGATAGACAAGAGCACAGAGAACAGTATGGACTCTGCTCGAAAAAAAATCTGGTTGTATCCAGCAATGGCAAGATGCTTAGTCCATGTACGTTTTTAGATGAGGTAGGAGTCACCTGAAAGAGGGCAAGGCAAGGAATGGCAAAGTTAATTTGGTACAAGGATCAGCAGTTCATTTGGTACAAAGAGTGTGCATCAGCAGGTTATTAAAAATGGAAACTGTAGGGAGAAAGAACCTATTTTGCCATGGCTCATAAGCAGGAGGAGATCAGAATAGGAAAAACCAGTTTTGTGAGTTTCTTTTGTCATAATAGGCAATTTCCCACTGCTCGTTTGAAGGTACAGTAATAAATAACAGCAGTAGCTGAATGTGATGTCGTCCTTTTCAGATCACATTGAAAGCAGGGAGAACAAAGCAAGAAAAATCAGATGCTGCTTTGCTTTGCATCCGATATTGGACTTTGACAGCATGWAAGTATCAGCATAGCTGAATCCCCGGGTTTTGTTTTACCTCTTGAAATATGTAGCTCAGAAGACATAACTCCCCAGTATCTCATTTTCTTGTTTTTCTTTCTTTCCTTCTTTTTTTCTCCCTCCTTACCAAAGTAAGAAATAGCAAAAGGCACGGAGCTGCACTGTATTTGAGATTCCTCAAAAATTAAATTGGGCAAGAGCTTGTTTGAAAAACTAAGGAAGATTTGCACCAGATAAGAGAATATGAAATTTTCTAGTAGAAAACTAATCTGACATGCAACAAATTAAATAGGCTAAAAAGTAGTTTGTCATTGTCTGCCAATGAAGTTATGCTTGCTTCCTCCCACCACTATGCCTTCAAAGGGTGAAATGAAACCCCCATGGAATATTTTGCTTTGAATATGTTTCTTCCTGTCACTGAACTTTCAAATCATGTCAGAAATTAAAGAAAAATTATGATTTTCCTTATAGAAAGAGACAATCTTTTTTCAATAACTTTTTTGAATATTTTTGAAATGCAAGCTTTCATCCTAAAGTTAACATTTTCCATGTGCATGATAAATAAGATCATACTTAATTAAAGAACTTTGCATGTTCTTTGAAGAATTATAGTGGTACATATCAGGGAGACTAAAACATCTAATGGAATCTTTTAATTTAAACTGAAAGTTTTTATTTTACATATGGTTTATGTAGAGAAAAGAATAACATTGTTTATGGCTGCATCTGAGAAGAAAAACAAAAACCAAGTATTTTTAAAGATAAAGGTTTTTTCTCAAAGTAATATCCTGTGTGTGTCTCTATAGAATTTATTCACAATACCCTTTCAGACACTCATATACTAATGTATACATTTAGTAAATTACAGTTGTCCAGCAATGCCCAGCATGCTAGAGACAGGATGCCAGGCCTAGCAAATCCCTAGAGAATGACCGAGAATAACAAGGATTTTTCTACTTCAAAATTACATTCTTCCTTCATTACTTTTCTTGTTCAAAGCTCTAAGCTAAATTTTTCTTAATGTTTTGGTGACAAGTGTTTTCCAAGTGCTCTGAAAAAAATTATTATAGTAAAATCATTTTAATTTGATTTAGAAAAAAATTTCATACTATTTTCAATGTGTAGAAGGAATAAACAAAACTTAAATACCATCTTTAAAATTTTGCTTTTCTAGTGAGAGAGATCATAATAAAGAAAAAAATAGTTCAATAATTGCAACAACATTTTTTTTTCCTTAGAAATAAGAAAAACCAAGCAGTTACTAATTTTTCCCTTAAATTCATCTATCCAATTCTGACATGTACATATTTCCTATCTGCAGGATTTGTTAACATTTTTAAAAGGTGTCAGGACTCTAGAATGAAAACAACCCTAAAATAGTTACAATTATGGAAGCTGTCAACTACAACTCTCCACTTAAAATTATCTTTTGAAGTGACATCAGAGTTCATTGACAGGCAATTCATGGGAAAAGGACCTTTATCAAGATTGTAAGTATTTGCAGGTAACAGAATAGTTCTGAAGCCTGCAATTACTGCATGTTTTAACACATTCATAAAACTCAAGTAGAATAACCATTTAGGAAGCAGAATTTCCATTCTTCATTACCCAAATCAATCAATTCATATTACAAGAGTTTCCTAGTCTTCACTATAATGAAAGACACAAGGTATGTTTACATCATACTTTACAGAAGCATAATTTCTCTTTCCTAGAACAACTGCAAAGGACTTACTCAAGTAGAAACTTTGATTTATTTTTTTACCTAGACTTTGGATTGCATGTGTTCTACCTTTCTTGGCCAGAAAACACTATTGCTGGGTCTCTAAGACAAAGGCTGCTCAGGCTTGAAAGTCATAACCTGCTCTTTTGTTCTTGCATATTGCAGGAAGTTCAGGAAGAATGAACATCCTTCACACTTGTGAGTTTTCTTAGGGACTGCATAAGAGTTAAAGCAAGTAAAATGAAGATTTGTTTTTCAATAGTCATTTTGCTTTTGTTGCAGAGATTAACAGAAAAATAAGTTATCAACTAAAAAGCTACCTGGGAAGCCCTGAAAATGTTTCATCATCATGCAAATATCTTTAGGTTGCTACACACACACAAAATCCTTTACTCTGCAGACTTTTTACTCTGCCTTTTCCACACCTTCTAAAATGATTGATTAAAAAATCCTCACTTTGTTCAGTCCTGGTCTCGGCCCCATGACAGAAAGAAAATGTTATTTACAAAGGCAGCAGACACATTGCTTCTGTGTTCAATTCAGTGATATTACTGACATTACGTCACAGTATAATTTGTGGCAAATGTGGTTTTAAAAAACAGTAAAATTACTATAAAACCATCAAAACTAGCATTTATGTCCCTTTTCCTCACCTGCTAATCGAGTGTTATTCAAGCCTCTAAAAAACCAAGTATCATGTCACGAAGCATTAGTTGCTAAGCATTGTGCTGTAGAAAGCCTTTCAATTTCCTGCATTTTAACCAAAGCAATCTACCATTCAATTGCCCAATCAAAACACTCTCTAAGCGGAGGAGAGTTGACTATGAACCACATCTCCACATCCTTCAGGATCCACTGCCAGCCTAAAATATATGAATGGAAATTGATGGAGCAGCACTGAGCGAGGTCTCATTTGATTCCACAGGTATTCTCTACAATTCTAAAAGCTAATATCTGAAGAACAGTACATAAAAGAGATAAGCCATAAAATCCCATTAGATAAGTTATACTCCAGAAAATCCCTACACTGCTTTTATCTTTTATCCTCAGCATAGAATCATAGCATAGAACCACAGAATCACATTCAGGCACTACCTTTTCAGCTTTGAAAAAAAGTTCAGACTACAGCTTTTGTGCCTAGACAGGTTTATTGAAAGGTAAATGTAAGATCTCTGCAATCAACACAATCATTACACTGATCCCTCTATAGTGAACAAATTTTGAGGTCAGATGATCAGTATGCCTTTGGGGAAACCAGACTTACAGTTCCTTTCTTCTGTGCTCTTCCTAGATGCCATGCAGACCAGTCTCTCAGAGAAAAGTGCTCTACACCTGTCAATAAGCACATGCCAAAAYGGGACATGTTTCCACTTTGAAAACCCTCTTGTGTTGTCTGAGCACAGATTCATATTCATCAATCAAGTCAGAACAGCTGTTAGGAGTCCACTACTGCCCATTATAAATCAAAATTAGGAGAAATGTCTGAGCTTCCCTGAAATCCCACTCATGAGAAAACACTCAAGCCTGCTGTTGGGATCCATTCATGGTCAGCCATTAAATGTTCTCTGTTACTGGGCCAATTTACATTTACAACTTGCTTAGGATCACTAACTTAGCATTCCTTTGGGTTCATACTTCCTTGATGTAAGTAGGCCATGACTGTGCTACCAATCACCTCTTATGTTTGTGTCTAGAGATGACAGAAGAAAAGACACACATCATAGGTGTATCCCACAGGTCTCTTTAGGAAGAAGCTCTCATCAGCCAATTGCAAGGCTCTCTCTCTCTCACTGTCCTTGAGACTAGAACAGAGGCTGAAATACTCCCCAGCATGTTTGTACTTCCATGTTATCTACTCCCAGATTCCGGTCTTTTTACTTATGTTCACCTTCATCTGTTGACTTCACCTCCTTCCTCAGTATATTGAAGTTTAATTAAGATGGCTAGTAAATGATATAACATTTTGCAGTTATTTTACAGAAGACAAGTTGAAAAAGTTTGAGAAAAATCTATATAAATTAAAAAGCAGCTTGTTTCTTGCTTTGGTTGTCTTGTTTTGACAGCACCTCTAGCATTTGCAGGTTTAATTTCTCTTTCAAGCTGGAAGCATAAAGCAAAATGCCAAGGAATRATATTTTGTCCAGACTCAGCTAGTAATTTTGAGGTAATTACAGTGCTGAATGCTCAGCCTGAAGTTTTACAGGTAATTAGAGGTTTAGGTTAGCTGCCTTTCTTTAGTAAGTATTTCAAKCCCAACTCATCTCTGTTCAAATAACTCCCCAAACCACACAGAGAACAATATTCAGAGCAAACAAATTTTTGTCATATAGCCCAGTACTCCTACAGCTTTCCTAGAAATCTAGGTGAATAAACTAAACCAGTCATTCTAAGTTAGAGAAGAACTCTCTATGATAAAGCATGGCATTCAACCAAAATAAAGTACTTCGGCAGGTTTTGAGCTCTTTCAAATAAATGCTTTAAATAACACTGAAATGAAAATTTTCAACTACATGCATTTTGTATGTTTTGAAAAACAATGACTAAATATTTCAAATATTTAAATTATTCAGGATTTGAAATTAACCAGCTAAGCAGAAACAAATTTGCACACTGCTTCAGATCACTTAAATGTACTCTTCCACTTTTTAAAAGGGCTGTTAAAATTTCAGTTAAACCTAAATAAGAGCAATGTCAAAAAGTGTATGGCTCACATATTCCAACTATAAAAAATAGATGGAATCAAACCAGTAATTTTAGAAATCAAATTATATATTGGTAACCAATAGGAATACTGTCAAATCTTAGTAACTGCCTTTTTAACATCTAATCTTGAACAACCAAAAAAAGCATTACCTATCAACTATGGTAAAATCTACACTTTAGCATGGATTAATTATGGAATGCTATTTATTACTTTCACAGAGCACTTAAACCAAGGAATAYGGCTTAATGGATTAAGTTTTTCACTTTGTCAAAATACTGAACTCCCTATCAAAATACCACACCACAACCAGTAGAGTGCTTAAATAARCCAGCAGTGCAGCAGTTACCCAGTTCTAAGTCTCATTTTATTAAATTAAGAGCCTAGTGCTGCACCACTGATTTAATGAATACTTTCACCTTTTACATTAATRGCATCTTTTCAACTCTCTGAAGAAACAATAATATATTATGGATTCACAGTCAAGAAATGCATTGTGACTACAAATTCTATTTCATATATCCCTCTGCATGTAATTAAGATTTAAATTCCTTTCATTGTATTTGAGCTATAAGCAACCCTTGGAAGGTTTTTAAATGAGCTTTCATGATCAGCCCACATGAGGATTTTGAATACTAACATTATCAATAAAAATGGTTCTATAAAATATTCCAGCTCCACAGATCTATTTCTCATAATATAATGTTATTGTTATCATTACAAAGAGCTACATCATCCTATGGGCAGAGGTAGGTAGGAAAGTATCCATTAGAAAAAGCCAGCATTATACTGAAAACAAAATTGCGAGGCTCATTAGTATTTCCTGCTAATATGCCACTACAGCTGAAGCCCAGCAAACCTTTCCTTGTTTACTTCGTCTTAGAAACATTCACCCCAAGAGATGCATACCAAACACCACTGAACATCCAAGTAACATTTGCATAGTGCTCTAGCCTGCCCATGCTCAAGGACAGCTATTCCCTTTCCACCTACTGGCATCTCACCAGCAAGAACTGTTCCCTGCAGCAGTGACACCCTGTACTAGTTAGGCATCAGCACCCACAGTTTGTCACTGCTGTCACTTAGGCAACAGCACTCCCCTTCTCAAAAATAACACCGAAACAACAAAATACCAATACAAACAAAATCCCAATCTCCTTTCATAATGGCTGTGACAAAACACAAAAATTAGTTTTGAGCATGTGAAAATAAAAAATGGATGCACACTGTATTAAATTTAATTCACAATTATATTTATACCAATTTATACCAATCCAACCTAACCAGTATCCTACTCTACTCTTCCAAAAGGCAGTAGAAATGGTCCTGGACAGCGCTACCAGCTGGAGGGTCCCAGGCAGACTTGGGGAAGGGTACTAAGGGAGGGTGAGGTTCAACCAGGGCAAATGTAAGGCCCCACACCTGAGAAGGAAGAGCAGAACAAGTCAGGCATCATCTGCCAGGGGAGCATCCCTGTGGAGAAGTCCCTGGGGGCTGCCTTCCAAACGTCTTGGACATATCCAGGATTTACTGACAACCTTGGGCTTCTCCAGTGATCCCAACCTCCCCACACCCCCACCCCTCAGGCTTCAGGACTGAACAGTCCAGGAATTCCAGCCTTGGCAAAGGCTTCTGCACACACTCCTCCTGTTGCACCAGCCTTTCCTCAGAGCGAGGGTATGCAGACACCCAGACCCTGAGGGGCTCATGACTGTCATCCCCACACTGCAGACAGCTGTGAGCTCTGTAACCATGTTCAACACCTAAGTCAAATTTCTGAACTTAATTCATTCTGGGGAGAGGACCATCAGAGACCTCTGCAATCCCAATTTCATTATGAACATACTTTCCCTTTCTTTCCCTCAAAATTACTTACAMCAGAACTGAGAAACATGAGCAAGACTGACTAGCCCGGTGCTTTGGATTTTATCGTCAAGACCACAACTGATGCAATAATTGTTTTATATAAAACAACACCCAAAAGCATGCAATAGCCTAAAATGATCTTTAAAAAACATAAAGAAAAGAGAAGTGTGTTACATTGAATAAAGTATATTCTCATGTATTTAAAGCATTACAGAGCTTGCCTTTCAAAGAGTAATTTACAGAAAACATACTGAAGATTTTGTCTAAAAACAATGTGCCAAATAAAATATACATGCATATAGTACAAATAAGGCTTTTTGACTTTTCTTCACTTAGAAAAGGAGATTGCTGCCTGAAAGCATACTAGAGTAAAAAAAAAAAAAAAAAAAAAAAAAAAAAAAAAAAGCCACCACAACAATTTAAATTGTATTCTTTACAAGTGCTGCACCTGTAAAAGATCATTTTGCTTTTTTGCAATACTTTCCTCATTAGATTTTTTTTTTATGCTGGCTATCTAACACATTTAAAAACAGAAAAATATACATAGTCTTGAGTTGATTTTAAAGTCAGTACAGGCCTTTGGAGTCAGTGAAGATGAACACTACAAGAAAAAGCTAACCCTTTATCTTCAATCTGACACTCAGAATTTCTAACCAAAATTACCTTTGGTCAGTGCTGACACATTCTGGGCAGCAAGACAGAATTAAGTGAAGAACCACTGCTGCYATTGTGTCATACACAGCAGACACAATGGAGGAATTGAACAGTCTATAGTGTAGCAGCAGCCAGCATTTGGAAAATGGTTACACTGAACCCTGAAACACATCAATACATGAAATTCTCTCCAAAATTATATATTCTATTTGTGTTTTAATAGCTTTCTATAAGATTTACTCTTCTTTATAAAGAATGGGTTTTCTTCTGAGAGCACTTGCATCCACACAGGAGACCAATTTTCACAGAATCCAAATTGAAATGTAGTGAATGCAGCACTCCCAGAAAAATCAATATTCAGTCACCAGGATGCTTAGCTTTACATTGGGCTGAATGCAATATGAGCTGGGCAAAAGTGCACAACTCGCAAGTTTGCAGGAATATATCTGTAGGTCAGATTAGTTCAGAACAGACTTCATAAATCTGAGCATATTTAATAAAGGTAATACTGCTTTGACTAAAGTGATTTAGATGTATTAGAAAGCATTCTTTGTTTAGAAGGTGATGTTTTTAAGATTTGTCTTCACACTCTGTATTACACTAAAATTAGCATATACATCTTTTAACTATTTTTCCTCATTAGTAATGGCATAGAAGCACTTTCTGCTTCAGTTTATTCCAAAAGAGTTCTTCACTAAGGCATCTGAAATCCTCAACTAATTATTTTACAGCATTTCAGACACAGAGTCCAACCTCAGAGATCCAGTCCAGCACACAATGCCTAGACTCATAGCTGATTGCTCTTTTACTCCCCGCTCCAACAACAATCTTCAGTTTTCTATACTGAAATGTACAGAAACTCCCAGATTGTGTTCCTGTGTGCTCAGCTGGGTGCAGTCTCCAGTAGCGGGGAAAATAGAAGCAGCAGCTTAACTAGCATTCAAAGTGATGACAAGATCTTCTGCATAATTACATTGATGCAATACTCAGAATTGGCATTCCCTGCAGGGGAGGGAGGATGCAACAAAATCTGCATTACACGATATATTGTTTCCTGTGAAGAAGAAGCTAGGAAGATGTACAAAATCTTGCGGGCAATAAGAAAAGGCTTTCCAATTTTTGTTATCATACTTTTATTCCTCCTCTATTTTACCTGGCTTTCTTCTCTATGACAATTGGCTGAAAGTTACAATTTGTGATTAAAATCACTGATATATCAGAAAAATGATGCTCTAGATATCAACAGTATAATTACTGCACAGATTTATCATTCAGAATACTGTTTCTAGCATAAAAGACAATAAAATTAATTTCATTACCCCCACAGTGGATGGAATCAGGCTTATTTACMCAAACACACATATATAATTTGTTACACAAGAATATACAAATATTCCCTTAAGCACTATTATGTTATTTTTCTGTAAAGCTAAAGCCAAGTAGATAATATAATTGCAAGATGTTTTTTTCTAAAGAAGACTAGGGGAGGCTTCCTAGATCATGAACATAATTACTGTGCTGCAAAAGTCACCTCCAACAAACTCTCTAGATTTACGAAGGCTCTTGTGTACAAAGAAGTTGACTTCTTTTTCTTCCACTCCCATCAAGGTATGTACAAAAATAATATCCTCCTACAACTAGATTGTATCTTAATTTGTAGCCTGATTCCACTGTCTGCTTATATAAAGTTGTCTTCTCTCTTTTCCTTCTATTTAACCCTTCTGCATGCTAACAAAGAGCAATGGCATGCCTAGACAGGATCAATTTTGCTAAAATAAACAAAATAAAAAAAWTCTGGGTCCTAAGATGCCTTCAGAAATGGGGGATGAAAATCAGCTTTGACTGCAAATTCAGGACTACACACTACTTCAAAGACTTACCCTTTTGTTTCTGAGTTAGTATTTCAATGTCTTCTACCTGCACTTTATCTTGTTAAATTTCTAATATAGTCCTTTTTCTAAACACCAGTGATCTGTAAACCTAACAGCTCTTCTGGAGACCAACAACCTTGTGTAAGCAGTAAATGCCCTGCAACCTACCCCATTTTTCAGCTCAGRTCATCTATAAGGAAGGGCAAGATGCAAAATCACTGCAAGACTAGTGTGGCAGAACAGACACCATTATAGACCTCTTTAGTCTTCGTGAGCATCTCTGCACATTAACTTACCTAGAGAAACTATCACACACATATAGCCAGGGATGCAAGAGGTTAGAGASCAGCACGGCAGAAAGAAAGCTGGGGGTCCTGGTTGATGCCAAGTTGAATAGGATCCASCAGTGCCCTGGCAGCCAGGAGGGTCAGCCGTGTCCAGGCACAGCATCGCCAGCCAGGCAAGGAAGGGCATTGTCCTGCTCTGCTCTGACCTGGGGCRGCCTYACCTCCAGTGCTGGGGGCAGTTTTGAGCACCCCAATATAAGCATACTAAGCTGTTAGAGAGAGTCAAGAGGAAGAAAAGGAAGATGATGAAGGACCTTGTCAGGAAGCCGTATGAGGATTCACTGAGTTCATTTGGTCTGTTTGGCCTTGTCTCAAGTTAGATGGAAGGTGTATCCAAAGGTATGTATTCCATGACCATCTCCATAAGCTATTAAGATAAGGTGRGACAGTGCTCTTTATCCCCTCCAACTCAGCCCTGATCACACCTCTGGGAAGCAGCAGCTACTCTCTGGGGGCCATCTGGGTCTCTGGGAATGACTCATTCTCTCACTGTGAGATGCCCCACCCAGAGGGGAGGAACTGAGCATTCCTACTTGTATATAAGCTGAGGCTTGGAGCACTAAGGGGAACAATCTCCACTGGATTCTCAGAGGACAAGAGCTTGAAAGCCACCACTGGACCTCCAAAGATGAACCAGATCTTTCTTCCGGATCACCACTTCAACAAGACCACATGCATCACCTCAGCCACACTGCAGCCACCATCTAACTGGTCTGCTACCACCACCCTGACCTAAAGGGTGGCAGGTTTTATTCTGACTTTGTCAGTTTAAGCTAGTGTTTCTGTATGATGGCCTTTAATTTTTTTTTTTTCTAATAAATTGCAGTTCTGACTTGAAGTCTTTCACAACATATTTGTGTGGGGTTAATTCCTCTGCTGGTTTGCTTTCAAACTAGCACAAGCCTGGAGGAGACTGAGGGGAGACTTCATTGCAGTCTTTGTCATAAGCAGAAGGCAGAGGGGCAGACTGATCTCTTCTCTGTGACCAGTAACAGGAGAGAAGGGGGTTGCCTGAAGCTGAGTCAGAAGAGGTTTAGCTAGGATATTAGGAAAAGATTCCTCACCCCGGAGGTGGTTTGGCACTGGAACAGGCTCTCCAGGTCACACCACTAAGCCTGACAGTGTTCAAGGAGTGTTTGGACAATACTCTCAGGTTCACAGTGTGACTTTTGGGACCCTCCTGTGCAGGGTCAGAAGTGGGGTTCTGATGATCCTTGTGGGTCCCTTCCAACTCAGGATATTMTGTAATTCATATTTGTCAAAAATTAGACTGAAGCATTAAACATTTCCCAATACTACTGATTTTTAATTAGCAGTCCAAAACTGAACTTTTTTTTCATGTGGCTCTTCTAAATCCCTGGGGCAAAGTCTATTATACCAAATGGATTTTTCACAGTAACACTAAATTGAGCATTCCAAATTTGTAGTATACTAATTTAGCTCAATTTGATAAGTGTTTTCGATCAGCAAGCCTCAAAGTCCTTGAACCGGAAAAGCCCAGGGCTACTCGACAKGAGTTTAACCCTGTAGGTTTCATATTTAAGAACAATGTATGAACTGAAYTTCTCCTGTCAAGCTTATTGCTCTCATGCAAGAAATGGCATCACTAACAAGAGTGAAGACAACATGAAAGCTAGTCCAGATATCAAACAACAAATACATATATTCTGGAGTACTGGGAGCAAGAAGTTTCCCAGCACAAAGCCCAGAAATTAATCTCTCCCTTCTCTAATTTTTTTTTTTACTTTGTCATCTGGTGGGAGTGAAAGTTAAAAGCAAACATGAAATRGAGGTATTGTTAATGAATTAGTCCCACCACTTACTTAATCTGTCTAGAGCAAAGTATATTTTATCTGAAATATTTTCAACAGCTCAAAAAAGCTACATACTCTTTCTCACTACACAGTAAAAATAAACAWGCTGACCAGGGATCAAACTGGACARCGCCAAAAAYCAAGCATGCTTTATCATGAGCAGTTGAATAAAAATCTACAAGCAACCTACACACAAAAGGTGGATTCAACAACATTTAGGGTCCTGATATCAGCTGCAGCCTTTTGCAAATCTGTTTAACCAAAAAAAAAAACAAAAAAAAACCCCACCCAAAACATAAAACACTCAAGAATCATTTCTGTCCAAAGGAAATACAGTTCCAAGTTACACAGGAAGTTTTTGCATTCCAAGTGTCACACAACCAACAAAGTTCGCTACAAYGTACTGTTTCTTAAGGTGACCCAATGTTCCAGAAGTGTACTTTGAATGCTACAGAGGCTGTCCTTGAAACCCCTTTGATGTCTCAACTGCCAAAGCTGCTACTTAAGAATCAGACCCACCTGTTGGGAGCTACATTTTGCTCACTTTCTATGGCAGAGTTAGTGAAAAAAAAAAGCCAGCATAATATTGCATCATAGATTTTGCTTCAAATTCTTTCTAAAACTTAAGCTTAACTAAATTATGTCAGTCATAAAGGGACTTTCAGCTTATGTTCTAAAAATAATAAGTGCACAGGACATAATGGAAGGCTTGAGTGAGGAACAAAACATATTGCCAGGCAGGCCTTAGGACTGGGATCCTGTGAATAATTCATTACCCAGGTGCCTCCAAGACTTCTTTCTTACCACATTGTGCATCAAACCTGACAACCACTGTGATCTCTTGCTGAAGGGGAGATTTTGAGCAACTTCTCTTAAATACAAACAAAACTCACATCCAGACATCCACAGACTTACATAGTGTACCCTGCCCAACTAAARCAAACAATGGCATTTTTCCTCTGTATTTCACTGTAGTTCCTGCTTTTCTCCATACTTTCATTTCTTGTGGAATAACAAATTCTTCCCTGATGGCTCATAAGCATTTGAGAAGATTGAACCTTCACTACCTAACAGAATATAGAGGTGTAGCAAAAAGGCATCACAGTTCACCTGGTAGCTAACTTGGCTATTCCTCTTTTATACTCATTTAAAACATTCCTACTTGCTGTCAGTATAAGAACAGTTGTGACAAAGAGCASTGTTGTGCAATACACTTGTTTTCTTTCACTAGTGTTTGAAGTTATGCTCAGTAAAAAAGTTTACCCTGCAATTATTCAATCATGGCAGCATCCTGAACTTCCATCACTCTCCTCCCCAAATACAGAGAACATTACATAACAAAGATCAACGTTTAGGCATAGCACACTGAAATACAGAGGGTTTTTTTGTTTTTCAGATGACACTACTCTTTATCACTTCCAGAAGTGAAGAGGAAGCAATTTCCTAATTCCTTGACTTGCTTTCATTGCCAGAAAGGATACTGAGTCTGAGGYCAGGGGGTTACTCAAAAACAGTGAAGAACTCAGGGATGGGCAGCTATTAAAGACCTTGAATTCTGAGGACAGCTGTGTCAGCCAACCTGCAACACAGGCTTGTCGGTATTCATTATGCTGTTCCCACAGCGGAAAGGAGCTTAAATTCTCATTAAACCTGGAGCTCTTCCAGACATTAAAGCACTATGCTGACTTGTCTAGACTTTCAGATATGCTAGCATCATACACCCTCTGTTTTTTATAARGATATCACCTCATCACAGAAAAGTRCTGTATCTAGGCCACTTCCTTAACTTTTAAAAAATAAATAACATCTGTTATGTTATTACTGCTCATGGTTACTCACACATAAATATATGTGGCACAGGAATTAAGAAATCTTTATGATAGCACTGCTTGATCATTTAAACACAGATGTTCTCCAACAACAGTTCTTCATTTGGACTGATCTTATGATACTAGCYTGCAATAATTTCCAGCAGCTAAATTGCTAAGGAAGACAGGTAAAATTCATTGAGTACTTTCTCAATATTCCTTAGACATATAAGCAATTGGTTTTTTACCCTATCCACCCAGCATGACAGTAAACGAAAAGAGATTGCAGTCAGATTCTCCAATCTGCTCCTGCCGYGCTGCATCAATATGCTGCAACTTACCTTCGGCAGAATGCCAAGGCAGGCTCCAGTTCCAACACTGCTCCCCCTCAGTTTAGAGGTTACTTTTTCCTGAATGAACCCCTTCACTCCATAAAGAAAAACAATCTCTTCTATTTAATCTTATTCAGGGCTTATTTTGTTACAGTGGCACAACAAAACCCACCAACTGTAATTTGCCTTCCTCTGCTTTATGTGATTTTTGATGKCAAACATTTACAAACAGACAACTAAACCCAAAAAGCAGACATAGGAGAATGTTTCCTAAATCAGTATTTGGCTSATAAATTTGAACTACTTACAAAAATTTAAGTTGTTCTTCATGAGAACAACTCTCAGCAACTTAATCTGAATTAGTGTACACTCATGGGAAGGTGTAATAACAAAGCTCCAAGTGAGGCTTAAAATAAAAGAGGAATATACAGTGGGGGGAAACATCTGCAACAGAATGCAGACAGTGAAATAAAATTAAAGTCTTTACCTACACAGGTCCTTTAAATCACAGCCACCATCATACACCTGAAACAACCGTGAAAACAACCATCCAAAAAAAAATAATCTAAAAATCTACTATCCCTATTTTCTCCTAAAGTAGGCACAAAATTGTAATGGACTTTCTCTTCTTCACTCAGTTAAGAACAACTTAAAATAGAACATCCAATATCCTACTCTCCTCCCCACTCCTTTAACATATTTCAGCAAACATACCCACCTGGGAGTCAGCTGAGATAATTATTCCTGCTGCCACCTCTTTATGCATTGCAGTAGCTTCACCTGTTTCTTTTAACCTTGCCTGCAACACTTGGTATGGCCTGAGCCTGGCTTGGAAATTAACATTGTCCAGGTTTTGATTTCTGTTGCACATGCTTTTGAATCAGCACAATTATATTCTGAGACTGTAAAAGAAAACACAGCTGTTTGCAAGTAACAATCYCAAGTCCAGACTGGATAAAAACAACATTCTTTACTTGGGTAAGGGTTTCTGAAAAATTAAATTATAACCATATGATAAAGCACAGGTATAAAATTCAGACACCTTTGGTTTGGATTTTTATTGGTGGTAGCTTCATTACACTCACAAKCACAATCAAACATCAAATCTATAAAATATACAGGATATCCATCCATATCTGCCAACACAGATTCAAAGTTATCTTTGTAAATTTTTAAAAAACAGGTACCTATTTTTGAAACAAAGGTATGAGGAGCAGTAGTGGGATTGGTTGGCAGCATACACAATTAGCTGTGGAATTCTAAAGACTCAGAACTGAAAAATGCAGATTGGATAAATAAAATAGATTTCTCTAAGTTCACTGTTTTACTCAAAATGTATATTAGCATTTTAAAATACTGAAAGCAGTAAAACACTACATTACACTATCCTTGAAGACTCCATATATTGTAGCAGAGCCATAATACAAACAATGAAATRGCAACTAACACAACTGATAGGCAAATGAAATAGAAATTAATTTTTATGTATTTGTATTTATATATCATAAACTAGAGCAGCAGTCAGAAGTTTGTCACTGGTATTTGTTGTTTTCTTCCCTACATTTGTCTAYATTAGTTTTGCCTACATTATCTGCATTCTTTCTGTTTTACATCCCTTTTATGACTGCATAATAAGATTTACTTACGCTGGCTGCTTTATTCTTAAAAATGGCATTCTTTCATGCAAACAAACCAAAAACTAAACAGACATCACACAGTGTCCATTCTGGTGGGYTAGTGACATGAAATGTGCCATTGTGCTGTGTTTCAAGCATTTACAGAAAAGATTCCTCATTATGAACTGGTAGACAAAGGACCTAAAGCTGAAGGGGAACCAGATTAATGGGGCTTCATTTCTCTGTGTGGAGATGGATCCATGCCCAGCTGCCCTATGCCCTGCTGTAAATTGTCCTGTAAGAACCACAGAGGTGTGATGCAAGCTTCTTTGAGAGCATYATAAAATTTTCTTAAGCTACATGAACTTGAAAATCACATTCAGTCCAGCAATTGTATATCAGACAATTTTCTTCCAAGATACCTCCTATTCTTCCCCTCAATACCCAGTATTTTGTGTTGTATAGTAGTTTTAACATGTCACTAATCACCTTCATAAACATGTGCTTATGTAGGGAATGAGTTCATCTCCTATAACCTCTTTTAGCAGTGACCATGTGATGTACCTTTTTTCACTTTAGGACAAGCAATGCATTTGCCAGCATTGTGTTAATTAAGGGTTATTTACTTATACTAATATGCTTTTAGAATGGTAAATAAGAATACAATACCTGGGAACTGGATCCCTCTGCACACTATGGAATAAACACKGCACCTTTCCCCATGCCACGGCAGAGCAGGGCACTGGCAAGATGAGCATCTATAGAGATCAGAAGTTGCATCAGTGTAGAGGCTCCTGACTGCCAAAGAGTCAGAACAAAGGCAGAAAAATAGCTTCACAGATATATGGTTTCTCATCCATTTTGCTAGTGGCAAAATAACTTCCTACATCTATGCCTAGATCATCTGCAGACAACCCTTTATTTGAGCAATTCGTGCAGAGGGAATGGGCAATTTTTAGGAAGAGGAAAATTGTAACCAATTGCTATGATACTTTGGGGACTATTCGTCAGAAATAATAGGTCACAGAATATAGCTAGAGACTGACGAGTTTCAGATATCTCTATAGCAACTACATTTATTTAAAAAAAAAAAAAAAGAAGTAAAATCTTTCTGCATCATATAAATAGCAGTGTCTGTCTTGYGAAGTTTAGAAGGGATTTTTGTGTTGATGGCTGCATGCACATCGCTGCTGCTTCTTTAAAAACAATGCTTGCATCTTCTGCCTACCAAGAAAAATGGTATTGGCTACAGAGGTAAATTAAGTTTTTGCACAGGTCTCTACACATTAGTAATGTTTCTGCTTGTACAAAGAAATGGACAGAGTGTCATTCAAATATAATTTAGAAAATATGACTGTTTTATAAATTAGAAAAGAGAATTGTTTTCTAAAAAAATAATATAGCAGAATATAGTGAATAACAGACATCTGCATAAATACAACACCACTCAAATGAATCAAACTCCAATTCTCTTCTTTCCCCAGTTGACTGAACAGTGGAGTATTTATTTTCTCACTTAAAACATTATTTTTTAGAACCAAACCRTCCCTTTAGCAGTGCTGAGTTTTTCCTAATTCACACAGACCTAAATTTGTGCACCCTTTCATGGAGGTAACTTACAGGAAATTGCATTTATGCTAATACAAATAATATGAATAATAAGAAGCTTTCATAGTTCCATACTGATGTAGACAGGATGTTTCCAGAGCTCAACCTCACTTAAAGACCATCTTGTCAGGCAGTGACTTTAACACCTGCAAGTAGGGAAGTCATACAGTGTAAGCTGAGCTCGGGGATGAATTGCCAGGGCAGTGACACAACACTGTTAGGTAGGAACCAACACACGGAGCAACACTCATGGCAGATCAATATTTTGTACCGATCTGCAGGTCAAAAACTGTTTTCCCTTTGTGGCAAGTCCTAATAGAAATCTTTGATCAGAAACAGAAAAAGAAACTATGACTGCATTTAAAGCTATGAGGGGGAAACCAAAGAGATTTCAGACACAGAAGATTTAGGACCAGCTGTTCCAACCAGGCTGTMTATTTGAGCACAGGTTGTTTGCAGATAAAAGACCCACTTTAAAAAAGCCCACCATACTTTTTAAGAAGGCTGGATTGTACAGTTATGTACAGTTATGTGTACTGCACATGCTGAGGAGATTCAGTTTTTCCACAGAGGCTTGCTAAACTCTGTAGCCAAGTTCACTGAAACTAGAAATTACTGCCATGGCCAGCCAGTAACTTGATGGGTCTGATTCACTTTTCTGATTTTCCAGTGTAAAACAGTTTTCAAAATTATTCCCAGTGAGGGAATTCGCACTCATACACACGGGCCAATCCCTCTYTGGAGTTTTTTTGTGGTTTGGTTTTCATTTGGTTTCTTTTTCCTTCACATATTAATTTTTAAAATATATATCCACCTCGAACCATTGGGTTCAGCTGCTTTTATCATCCTGAGTACTGCATCAGTTCACTGCAACAAACAAGGAGGATTTTGATCAAGGAGAGATTATCTATTTCAAGAAGTATTCATTAATAACAACATTTGTTAAGTTTTAAAAATATAAAAAAAAAAATCTGCATATATAATAACTTTATTCTAAAGAAACAACAACAAAAAAAATGGTTAGAATTTTGCAATACACAAACCTGTAGTAACTTTAGAATAGATTTCAAATAGATGTACCCAGAGTATTAAAGAAGTTCAGGTCCAACTTGAAAAGTATCTGCATTGGCTGAGAGATCATCATAGTCTCGCAACTTATTTATTATGCCTCTGTGAGTTTTGTAGTCTATTCTGATATTAGATAGTTTAAATAGGTCCATGAGCACCTAGCCTAAAAAGAATTTTTGYCTCTAATAGCCACTCTGCCCTGGAAATAGTTGGAACAAAAAGCACAAGTAGATCTGTTGTCCTTGCCTTATATGGCTCTACAAGGTTTTGGAAATATAGGTGGATCTGAATTAACTACTGTGTAATTAAACTAGATGACTTTTCAACCAATTTATCAAACTGCTTGTAGATCACATTTTGAAGCAAGTGAAATAAAATGGTAACTATTCAACAAGTAAATTTAATCTGTCAGATTTGCAGAGATCAGTGAACTTCTGGAACAACTATATTTTTTAAATTTTAAATAAGTTTAAATATTTTGTCACCTTTCAGTACGATCCTACACAGCAGCATGTTTTTAATTCTCAGAGCTGTATGTAATACAGAACGAATGCAGACAGCATTTTCAAAAACCAAACAGAACAAAATAAAAAGAACCCAGAGATTAACAATCTGCATTCAGAGAAACATTTTTTAGTTTTCCAATAAAATAAAGTCTTAAGAAATTCCATTTGAAGCATGAGCATTCTTTTTATTTTCATGTCTGCTACTTTTAGGAGGTTGAGCCTCTCTTAAGTGGGTTTTTTTTCCCCTTGGGTAAAGTATTTGCTAGGTTTTTTGGTTGATTTCAGGTTTATTTGTTCCGATACACTTCCATACACACTATATTGCTTCATAGCACAAGACATTTCTGTTTAGCAAGACAGATTGTTTTTGATGGGTAATCTATACTACTGTCTTAAACCATTCCAAATGCACTTTTCAGACCTCATATTGATGTTTCCACCRTTACTTTAATTCAATAATTTTCAGTGGAGTTCCTTTTTACCATTATTTCTTATGTGGCCGTGAAAGCAGTAAAGACTATAAAGCTGTAAAAGGAAAAAAAAAATAGCACCAAAAATTATTTTTAAAAAATTAAATATTGGAAGCTGTAAACCAGTGAACATTGATGTTAACCAGGAAATCCAGAACCAAGAGTGACAGATTTTCCTTAGAGGCTTGATAATATAGTAACAGGAAATAAGCAATTAGGCTGCTAAAGGCACTCCAATTTTTCTTCTGTTTATTCCCAAAATGTATGTGTTTATGGGAGGAAATTACCTCCAGCACTTATTCCCTTTCACACCTGCTATTCCTATTCCATGCATTCTCTTCAGATTGCTTTCCTCAAGGACTCCCGGCATAAAAATATTATAGAGCAAGAAAAATTATGGTCAAGAAACCTAATTTATCTCTTCATTGTATAATAACTTGTATATCTAACTTTTTTTTTTAGCAAAAGTCAGTAGGAATCTGCAGAAGCCAGTCTAGTTATTAAAAAAAAAAACAAACCAAGTTTTAAAAAACTGAACTGTATTTGCTAAAAGAAATCTAGTTACAATTCTTTTAAGAAAACTTTTTACAGAATGAAAAAAAACAATTAGCTATATGTTTCATTACTATTTGAATCAGATTAATTTGCCTACTGTCTTGAGTTTACTTAGTTTTTAATACCTTGCAGCTCAAGATCAGGAGTTTGTTAAGTAGAGCAAAGGAAAAAAATTAATTTTTTGGTAGTTAAGTCCATCACAAGACATTAAGCCTATGATAACTATAAGAAAGGACATATGCAATAAGATGATCAGTATGTTTTTCCAAGGAACTCAAGTAACACAAAGGCAACAAAACCAAACTCATTATGCAAACATAATGAACATCCTATCTCTAAAAATGCAGAGAGGAGAGAGAAAAAAATATTTTATTCCTTTAAATACTGGTAATTTCTCAAAAATCACAGTATTGACCCCACCTAAACCATTTAGTTTGTCAAACATAGGTCATCTGGGCCAGACCCAAAGCTGGTGTTCTCTAGAAGCTCCCAGGAACCACATCTTTGCATGGTGCCCCTAGCCAGAATGCACAGCTCTACCCACTGCTAACTGTTCAGAGGTCTTTTCCATTCTTCCATCATCGGTAGTGGTTTAAATCCCACCAAAAACCAAATGTAACAGGTAGAAAACCTGTGGGCTGAGATTAAGCCAATTTAACAGGAAAAGTAAAAGCTGCATACACAAGTAAAGCAAAACAAGGAATGAATTCACTGCTCCCTGTGACAGGCAGGTGTTCAGCCATCCAGGAGAGCAGGGCCCATCACATGTAATGATGATTTGGAAAGACAAACAGCATCACTTCAAACATTCCCCCCTTCCTCCTTTTTTTTCCCCACTTTATATACTGAGCATGATGCCACATGGTCTGGAATATCCCTGTGGTCAGTTGGGGTCACCTCTCCCGGCTCTGTCTCCTCCCAGCCTCCCATGTACCCCCATTTCCTCCCCAGTGTGCCAGTATGAAAAGCAGAAAAAGCTTTGGCTCTGTGTAAACCCTGCTCAGCAATAACAAAAACATCTCTGTGTTACCAACTTTGTTCAGCACAAATCCAAAACACAGCCCCATACCAGCCACTGGGAAGAAAATTACTACAGCCAAAACCAGCACACCATCTCAAAAGTTGTTTAGTCACATGCCCTATCCTCTCCTGTTTGTCTGAGCTCCACAGGTTCGTGTCACTGACTGAAGCCTCCATTGATTTACCAAGGACCTCAGACCCAAACCATACCTGAAGTTAGCATGGAAGTGATTCAACTTCATGAGATGAGAAATCAAGATGATGCAAACAATTAGGGTAAATAATATAGTTCATTTAAAATAGCATTAAGGTAAATAATATAGTTCATTTATTGGCATAACTATTCAGCACCCCACTATTTTTCCCTTGTTCCTATACACACATACATTTGAAGTGATCTGAAAACACGATGTAATGCAGACCTTTTTCAGAAGTGAAAAAAGTGAAATGTGACTGCATATGCCCAACAGGTATGCACACTGTCAAAAGGGTCAAAGATAGCAGGATCACACTCATCTCTCTTACAGGAGCTAAAATATATGATGTGATTTATKTATTTCATCTAAGCTAGTTCAGTTTAAAATATCCATACAAACTCTCCTTAGACAGTTAAAAATCTGGAAACATTCATAGAAATAGTTTGCTAAGAACTCCAAGTACTAAAAATATGAAGARAAGAAAAAAACCAATGTATTGTTTTATGATTCTACTATCTGCTTCATTGCATCTAATTGCAGCTTAGATGACCATGCAAGATGTGACCATACTGACCCTCTTACTCCCCTTAGTTTCATTCGCCCTCCTTTCCTTAGTGTTTCAGCATTCCTGAAAGTAATACTTGACCTCCCCAGGGAAGAATTTATGGGTGCTTCTACAGAGTTGGATTTTTGTACAAACTGTTCTGTTAATTGTCCCTGTGTACCACTTAGGCAATAGCAAGCACTATAATAGAAACATATAGAATTACAAATCCTATTGCCTGGAAATGCTTTTCAAATACTGAGCTCTTCTAATCACTTATTATACTAATGACCACATGCAACATAGATGCACAAAGGTAAATATATTTGTTTATGAAACCTTTTTCTTGCAAGAATATTTTGTTTCAAATAAATGTTGAAAGTAACACAAAAAATTTTGTATAGCATGGAGGAAAATACCAATAAAAATTGGAATTGGATCCAGAATAATGGCAGTGATTTTCTAGGACATATATGTTGCACATAAAACCTCATACTGCAGTCTTTCTACTTTTTTAAGTTAAGAATTTGTATTCCAAGTTGATCATAATGTTGCATATAGTGCCAGTATTAAAATTTCTCATAGTACCTACAATGTTTTCTAGGATAAATTATACATATTTATATTTTACATGTAAGAAAAAAAAATATATATATATATATAATATGTAAGAAAATAGTAGACAGTGATAGTATGAGGTAATTTTCTTGGTTTTAAGAACCTTTAGTTAGGTAATCTTTCTGTTCAAGTTTTGCCTGTCAGTTTGGAAAGAAAATAATATTTTATATTCCTTTCTGGTTGCTTTTGCTTAATATCAAGATGCTTTCAAGGAATAAACTTCTAGAGAAGAGTGACTACTCTTTTTTTACCCTATTCCTTTACTGTTGTGTAATTTCATTAATATTTCATCCGAGGTTACCATTTTTGTATAGCAAAAGCCTCCTCCCAAAGATGTTTTATAATATTTCTCCTCACAAAAATTTAAGACAGATGATTTATTTTGTATCTTGTTTTTTAAGAATACCTGATTTCAGCATTTTTTTTAACTGGGCAGTGTTTGCCTTCTATTCACAAATTCAATTACCCTTCCTTGATATGAAATAGTCTTTTACATTATTTTATTTTGCAGTTTCAAGTTTTCTTCCTGCTGGTTTTTGCTTGGCTTGCTTATTTAAGTCTTCCTGCCATCTTTTGATGATGTGTCAGCAGGTCTTATCATGGAGGAAGAAAGTGCCAAGAAGTAAAAAGTAGCTTCGGCTCCCACTTTGTATCAAGTTCAGGTTGCAGACTTCTTGTTTTCCTGCCAAGACTAAAGCCTTCTAAGTAGCAGCTCAAACATAAGGGGCTCATTCCTCACTAGAACAGCTGAAACTTCATCATCCCTCTATGGCATCAGCTGCAAAGAGAGCTAAGAGGCAGCTAAACAGAGCTTGTGAGTAAATATTGGGTGACAGGCAGACACTGACATACTCAGCCAGGTTTTAGTTTTCATGTCCCAAAATAAGACTGTGAACATGCCTATGCACAGATAGGTCCCAGAAGTCATTAATTCAGCCAATATCTACATTTGAATAAAAGATTCCACTCAAGACACTGAAATCCTCCTAAGCCACAATTTACTATTATCCTAAGATAATACGAAACTACCAGAATGAACAAGCACTCATTTTTGATACAGGTGTCTTTCATACCATCTAAAAATAACACAACCCTGATTTCACATTTCAGCCCCCCGGCAAAATTCACACTGTTTGCAGTTATAGCTAGATGTGCTCTTAAAAATCCAAAGTGTACTCTTGCTCTTCATCACCACCTCAGATGTCAAGCTACCCTGTCTCTCACAGACACTCTACTGGCAAATGATCAACTCTCAACAAATCCTTCTCTAGAATTGTTGTTTCTGCTGCACACAAATTGTCACGGCACATTTCTCTCTTGTTTCTGCATTTCTCTCTTGTTTCTGCATTTCTCTCTTGTTTCTCACTTCCCAGGCTGGCCTCTTTCTATTCTCAGGTCTCACCTTGTTTGGTTACAAAGACTTAGGAATGCAAGTCAGACAAGATGTCTTGCTGAAGAGTTCAGTTGACCTAGAAGTACCGGCTCACCAGGTTTTCTCGTCAATCACTGTTGCTCAGTGATGTCAGTCTCTTCTTTCAGAGAAAGTGTTCCACTCTGAACAAAACCTGTGACATCATGTATTTATGTGAATTCCTCTCAGACACCACCTGCTTCCCACTCTTTGACATGCTCGTGGAAATATGGAATTGGACTTTTTAAAACTGTTTGAAAAACAGAAAGAGAGGCACTGTCATTCTGTATCTTGCTAGGATACACAGATGTCACTATCCACTGAGCATGTCTCCCTCTACTACTGCTTTTAGAGAGTTAGACAAAAGGTGAATTTCTTCTTTCCAAAGGCTGATAGGAGACAAAAAAGCCCACAAGAAATTGGTGGTGAAACAAAACAATGTGATGACAAAAGATCATCACAACGGACATAGAAGCAGTTTAGCAGAACTGCTAAACTGCAGATCTACCTTCTGGGTAGATAAGAAGAATGAAAAGTTGCAGCTGAGGTATTTGTGTAGTTTAATCCAGAGTTTAGATAACAGCCCAGATTCTAAGAGGAAGAGCTTGTAGAAGAAGTTAGAAGAGGAGAAGAGTTAGAAAAACTCTTAAAAGAATGAGTTTTGCAATTCTAAGGAAAACAGGCCTTAAGGTTAAAGTGTATTGAGACAAAACCTTTGAAAGAGTCTTCGCTCAACCTGTCTCTGTAAAACTGTGGATCTCAGGTGCTTAATTTTCTGTTACTTTCTATCACTGTTGTGATGCTTAAGTGTTTTTCTCTAATCCAAACAGGTAATTTTGGAAGGCTGTACAGAGAAACCAAACACAGAAAGAGAAACATTAAAATCCTGGACATTCAGGTAGAGAAATTTCTCCGTGGAGACAGTCATATCTGTAACCTTGCACTTCTCACCTCAGTTTTCTTTTTTCAAAGCCTCGCTGCTTCTGTTACCCCTTCCTCCTTCCTCTTATTTAATTTCTCTTATTCAACATAGTTAACACTAGAAAGGTACCTGCAACTCCTCAGATGCTGATATTTCTGGTATAATGTTTCTTTTGCTCATTGTTGGTCTGCTTTGCCTAGTTCAATTGAAAGTTCAATTACCAGACCTGTTGTTATTACACTACAATGAGATCAGTGAAGAACCAAATAGCAGTAAGATTTATGTGCTGCTACCCAGCTGACTGTGGGTACAGCAATTAGCAACTAAATCAGATCCTGTGATTTTTAATAGAAAATTTATAAGGGTTATTAGGAGTAAGATCTCCAAGACAGTCTTGCCATTCTTGACAGGTGGCTCAAGGCTTTTTCATTTTTATTTCTTTTTTATTTAATGTATACACAGCTGAAACAAGGGCTGCATAGTAGTTACTTGGATCAAATACAGTGACTCCTCACACAAAAAAAGTAACTGTCTTAAAGGAAACATTACAGTCCAAAAAAAATCCCTACCACATTGTTAGCATTTCCCTTCTTTGGGGTCTGACACAGAAGAAATTTTTAACTAAGCATTTTGTAAAAAACCTCTGTAAACTGTTTACAGAATACAGATATTTCATTATTTCAATTTAATAGCTAACATAGCCAATTAAAAAATCTTGGTGAATAGGAAGATAAAGTAGTATGATAGTCTGTAATTGTTCAGGTCAAGTAATCTGACCATTAGCATTCTGATGAGGTTTATCCTAAATTTCTGAGGGAATTTGCTATACAACAGATTCAGTGTACCATTGTGTTTAACTACTCTTCAAGCTACTGTATCTCTATCACACATTTTTTGCCAAGAATACTCAGAAGCACTAGCAAAATGCTAGGAGATTAAAATGGATCATGAAGCTCTGAAAGGTTTCGAAAAATATTGTACTGCATTCATAATATGATGCTTCATGTTGGTTTTCATTTCTCCTTGTCTAAAGCCAAATTAACAGAAAAATAATGGCATGCATTTAGTCAGTTAATACATTCTGAGTTATTGCATTAGATGTCACTATCATTTACAGGAACAGTACAATTTTGGTCTAGGTGGACTTAGCAATGAATAGCTTAAGGGTGACTAAGTACCWTCTAGCTCATCATATACAGATATAGTTCCATTTTTCTGATGGCTGTTAAAGGTGACAAATAAAATTACTGTTGGCAGTTGCACTCCGTTCCCTGCAGAACAAGAGACAAATTCAGAATACATTCAATGAAAGAAAGTTGCCTAAGTGTGCTACTGAGTTTGACAGGTTGAAACAATCTCAGTAGGATAGCAAGGACAGACTGAGACAAAATAGGCCTCAAAAGGTGTCCACTGTGCTTAGGGATTATATTGTTCAAATAAGAAAAGTGATGGAAAATCAACATACTGCTTCCCTTTAGCAAAAAAGTTCTATGCATGCCTCCCACACACCCTGGTTCCTAAGATAAACTGCTGTGTAAAGACCTTGAGAGGTGAACTCACATGTTCAGGATAAAGGTGGGATAATTGTGTTGCTCTGCAATAACAATGGACTGTATATGGTGTACTGAATTTGCAAGGCCTCGGGACTGAGCCTTCTCCAGCTTTATCTATTCAACCTTTTCTTGACCTGCCTGCAACCTCTTTTTACTTTATAGGCATTAACAGCAATTTTTCCTAAATGGTCAGGTTCTAGGGCTAGTTTTACCTGTGTTATCTTCTATGGTACGATCATAGTTTTATACAGACAGAAATAACAAGGAATGATTCCATATAGAATGAGGCACTTATGGATAACATAATAACACAGAAAAATACGGACCTGGTGCAACAGCAGAGGCTTGAGAAGTGAAGAAACATGGTGGAGCAGAGAGGAGTACAAGCATGAGAAAATAAAAGATGAGACAAAGGTCTCGAACTGAAAACCCAGACAACTCACCAGTGGTCACTAAAAGAAAAGCTGACCTGCAACTGAATAAAAGGTGGTGCAACAAACAAAAAAGTAGAATCCCACACACGTAAAGGGCACAAAATTTGATGTGAGGCTGCAGAATAAATAAGAATGACAGCTGATGAAGAAAAGGCAAAAGTGTCAAAAAGTGTGTTAGCAAACACACACAAACATTCCCACACCTATCCTTGAGCCACAGAGAAGAAAACACCAACATGAATATGTTATTCCCAGCAAACCACTGTAGCCCCCTCACCAACACTAGAATGAAACCACTGGACTTACGTCCCTGACTTATGTCAGGGAGCTTAGGAGCATATGAATTTTAACTCTTTTTGTCATTATTAAACTTTTTTGCATACATGCATCGTTGCTATTTCTGTAATAATTGTATTTTGATCAGTAATGGTTCTTGGATTAGGCCATTAAGATTTCAATTATGTTAGCAATAAATTGCTGTGTTTATGTGAGGTTTGTCTGAAGTTTGTACCTGCCCACCAAGTTTGGAGTACACCAGTGGCTGGCATTTCTAGCTACACAGTAGTTCTGAAAATAATAAATGGAACAAATGCTAAGGAAAAGTTATCTTCTTAAGTTGTATGTAACTTAATTATTCAGTAATATTTAATAAAAACAGGGAGAGAAATTATTCAAATGTTTTGCTTACTCTCCCAAATACTTCTGTGACATTGCTGTGTTATAAATGGGACAGAATCTCCAATTTTGAGAACACTGTAATCTGTTCTCCTTCATGGTATACTGGTCTATTTTCAAACGAGAAAACTGTAGTATAAAAGCCCTTGGAGGCCAAAATGTTCATCAGTATGTCAGAAAACCTACTACTCTTGCTACTAAAATTAGCTATATTTTGTCTAAGTATACGCATCTTCTGTATTTATTTCTTGCAATGTCAACATTTTTCATTACCCAAAAATTATCTACACTACCCATGATATTTACCATGCTAAATTATTCAGTGACTGTTATCATACTTCTCAGTCTTTATTTTGCCAAGCTAGAAATCTTTTTTAACTTTTCTATTGAGAATAATCTTAATTTTCCATAACATCATTAATACTTKTTTTACTCACTGCAGTTAGACTCCATCTCTCCTGAACTTGAATTAGAACTCATAGTCTTATACCAATCCTTACTGTTAATCCTTAAGTGTTTGCCCTTCCATTTGTACATAGATTTACTGTTTAMTTACATTATTCTTTAGATTCTTTTGCTCACAGCGCTGTCCAGCTTCTTTTCCTCCTGCTCTCCACACTTTCTTGAGGATCTGTCAGCATATTTCAAATATACATTGAGCAGTATATTTTAAAAATGTATTTTTTGTGCCTAATGAAATCATTAAATCACTTACAAAATTATTTAATATTATCTGTTTAACCCCAAGCTCAGAGGAACAAGACTTGAAAGCTCCTTTTATTTTAATGATTTACCAGTAAGTATAACACTTCCTGCTTAATCCATTTCATACATAATTTCCACATTTTTACTGCTTCCTCATCTTAATCTACCTGCTGCTTTCCCATGTGTCACAATGTGAAATGCTTTGTTGAAATYTATACATATGAATAATGTTTAGTTTCTTTTGACTGGTCAATCATTCTTCCAGTCAAAGAAAAGTGTCAGGTCAGCTGGCACTATTAAAATATTCAAGCTTGAACTTTTATGATAGCCTGTTTTACAGCTTCTGCTGTTAATCCAAAAGAATTAACTTCCTGCAGCTGAAGATCTTGCATCCCATTGACCTCAAAGCAAACAATTTCAAAGTACAGTATTTGACTTGTCTTCCTATGTTATTACAGGCTGAATAGGAAATGATCACCAGCTTTATGTTGATATCTGTAATTGAAGATCTACACCACTCTGCCAAACCCATAATCTGTACAATTCTATATACAATTCTTCAACATCAGGAGGCTTTAACCAACACTGAAAAAGCAAGAACATATTAATTAAGCAGTTATATTTAATGGACATTTTTGCAACAACAAACTGGAAAAGAGTYTGTCTGTAGATGAAATTGCCATTTCAGCAGTACAGCATGCTTTTCACCTCACTTTTTATCATTGTAGCCATATCAGAACTATATGCTTTGAAAATTTCAGGTGAAGAAACTGAATATTTTCCCAAGCATTTAGCTAACGTTCCAAGCACTCATGAGTTTTTTGCCTAACTGATTTGCTTCATCTGTTTACATGTAACTATCTTGTCCATGACCTTCAAAAGCTGAAAGGTACTAAATGCCTGTATATGCCTGTAAAACAAGGCAGCCCAAACCACTCATCTTCCAAACTGTTAAAGGCAGTCCTAGCATTAAATAGCAATCTTCAAAATTATTCTTTACCTGGACACAGTTCAGATGCTAGCACAGAATGGAGACCTTTATAAAATGTGCAGTTTTCTGGTGGTTGATAGCCTCCTGTTTCTGAGGCCAAGAAAGTCTAAAAGTAACAGTGCAGGCTACACTGTGTCAATTAGTTGGTTTCAGTGCTCAGAAATATTCCTGGGCATGCTTAATTTATTTGTCTAAGCATATATATGCATAGCCCTGGCATTTAGCTACTGAGGAAATCTTGCACTGCAAATTAAAAAACAGAGGCAAACAGATCCCTTCAATCTTCAATATACATAGAACAAGAAATCAGTTTGTAATTCCTTGTTTCTCCCTTTCCCTATTCTGGAAACATACAGGGATTAAAAGATTGCCCTATGCAGAATTATTTTCTGCCATATAAAGTTATAACTCCAAACACTCTCCTCATCTATAGGTATTTGATCCAGGAAACTTTTCCACAGACAGACAGCTTCCCATTATGCAAATACATTTCTTTTCACACCTTCAATTAGAATCATGAGATCATAGAATCAATTAGGCTGGAAAATATCTTTAGGATCATCAAGTCCAACCTCMGCAACCACATGTACACCAGAGACCTGACACTTGGATGTTTTAATGGCCATRGCAAATTTTCTTTTGGGGTCAGCTCACGCATTACAGGCCCCAGAGCCCACTTCATCTTAGCCCTGGGTGGCAGTCACAGAGTACCAGCTCCCAGCTCCACCACACAACCCATGGGTCCTGACCCTGACCTCTGGACTGACTTCCCAGCCTGACCTCGCGTCTGCCTCATCTCCACAAGCCCAGCAGGAAGCCTCAACTGTTGCTTAAGCTTGTCTGTGAGCTCTGATCTGCCCTGCTTGCTTCATCCAGGTCCTCGGCTGACCACATACACACTGAGCTTCCCTCCCCCCAAGGTGCAGACAGCCCCTGCTGCTCCCTGACAGTGTGCATCAGCAACTAATCTATTGTTAAAGAAAATATTTCATTTTTTCTTCAATATCTTTTGAAGTTCTGTGACATACATATTAAGCCTACTCATTGCATAAGGTCAAGGTTGCTGCATCAGTCACATCAACCAGACAGGCAAAAATGCAAATTTTCAGCCTAGAAAAATGTTGCTACTGGAGTTCCTAGTAGGTTGGTTTARGGAACAGTCTTATTTAATATTTTCACCCATGGCCTTGGCTTGAGGAGTAGATATGTACTAAAGGGGTTGACTAGTGGCACAGAGTTGACAAGGATACAAAGGAAAGCAGGAATATGCTGGGAGAAGTTTAAAAAAAAAAAAAGACAACTTTAAAACCTGAAATAGTACAAGTTGAATGAGATCTAACACAACCAAACACATGCATAGGATGATAGCAGCTTCCCATATGGCCTTCTAGTATAAGCATAGATAATAACATCAGTTTACTATGAAAGAGATCTGAAAAAGGAAAGACTTAATGGACTATTCCAGTGTCTGGTGGCTGCACACCAACTTGGTGAAGCGTCTCCACAGAATAAAAACATGAACAAAAGTAGCCCACAACTCTGTTGTGACCCGAGTGCATTAGATGAATTCCTACAATTCACTCTCCATCTGAATTAATACATGAAACTGTTCTCATTACAGCACTGATGGTCTTAAGCAACACACAGTTTGAGATGGATTTTTGCCACAAGAAAAACATTTATCTCACTCCCCCCCACTGATGGCATGAGAGCACTAATCAAAACCACAGTCAAGCACATTCTCTGTTAACAGTCATTGCTGTGGCTTGTTTGAGAAGTGGTAAGCTAGTCACTTTTTACCCTCTCCTATGCTCATTAAATATAAGATTAAGAAAGGAACTTTCAAGGCCAAGCTGAATTAATTTGTGTTTTCTAGTCTGGCCTTTTCCCACCCTTTCTTTTAGACCATCRATAAAACATTAGTTGTGAATGGTTGACTTGTTCCATTTCCAGCAGGTACACTCCAGGCTCACTGCAAGGCTTTTCATTTTGAAAATGTTTTTGATACAACATCGCTATGTTACCATCTGCCTGAGTGACAAATCCCAGATAAACAGCTTTATTGAGACACTCTGCCCCTTAACATGCAATCTGTGCTAAACTTCTAGGGGCATTTTTAAATATCTTCAGACCAAAACCAAACACGGCAGCTTGCACTGTATGGAATACATTTAAAGGTTATACTAGAATATATGGTGTGAGAAGGCCAATAAAGAGAAAGGAAAGTGAAAAACAGATACCACATTTTTCATTTATTAAGAAGGAGAAAAAAAACCCAAACAGCCTACAATCCAAGCCATGCTGTTTTTTCCATTTCATGATAGATGTCACAATGAGCTGCAAGGAAGGAACAGGAATGAAAGTGAGTCCTTTCCCCAGGACACAGGCTAGGAATCTGAATGTTTTGTACTTCATAGTAAATGCAGGTAAAGCAAAGGTCCTTTACTGCCATCACCTGGCAAAAATGAAACCAGAAAAAGAAACTTAATACAGTCAAAATTCATTAAGTTATGTGCTGTTATGCAGATACAATGAAAACCTAGCCTGAGATTCTCATGAGAGTAGTCACAGAAGCAGTGAAACTAGAAAACAATGTCTCTGAAGAGAAATAGATACACCTCCATTCAATATCTGCGCAATGAAACCAAGCATGATCTCTGCAAAACACAGAAACTATTMCACACGCCAGCAAGGCCAGGCTTCCAGATCTGGTGTGCTCACAGAAGAACCTGTAGAATTAAACCTGCAGTTACCAAGCTGATAAGAAGAAAAAGGGAATCCAGAAGATTTAGGAGAAAAATGTCAGAATGGAAAGCAGAATGATCAGGTATAGCAGACACAAAGGCAGTGATAAAATCTCCATTTGTTGATTATGGTAACATTTAGTTAAATTTTATCATTTTTCTTTATATTTCACACTGACACTAAAATACATGCAGGTGGTATTTGGAGAGATGATACAAAATAGTGTTCTAATCTACAAATATATGTAATTTGTCTGCTCTTCAGAGATCCCATATAGAAATATATCTTACTGGATGGTGTGACAGACATTTCTA
Organism: Malurus melanocephalus; assembly: GCF_030028575.1. Classification (NCBI taxonomy): domain Eukaryota; kingdom Metazoa; phylum Chordata; class Aves; order Passeriformes; family Maluridae; genus Malurus; species Malurus melanocephalus. The sequence goes on along the minus strand of NW_026623584.1, from coordinate 504,955 downwards.
CAGCTGAAGCCAATAAAGGAATAAAAGAGACCACAATCACAGAATGGCCCTCATCCTCCACTGCATAATAATTCAGGATTAGGCTGAGCTGCTAAGTATTGAAGAGATAATAAAAAACTAGTAAGAGCTTCCCTTCTYAAACAGGTCACTCAAAGTATTTTTGGGTCAAAAATAAAGACTAATCCCCTAACTTTGGATCACTTCTCAAATATTTTTGTATCCACTTTTTTAACTCACTGCCGTGATTTTGTTCTAAAAAATACCTAGATGATATGTGGACTCTGTTGTTTGCTGTTCATACACATCAATAAGGAATTTTAAGTCTCTCAAAATAATATAGGGAAAAGATCCCCAATTCTTTCAATTAAGTTTTTGCTGTCAGGAGAGAAATATTTCCATAGCTTGATGTTCAATATATTGTCTCTTCTTATYCAATAAGGTAAAGAAAAGTGACAGTAAAAGTGTTGATGATGCATTTCAAAGACTGAAAGGATGAAATTTCAAAAAAGCTGCAAATTCAGAGTACAAAACTCAAAATACTGATGTAATASATTTCTCCATTTTTTAAAGTGTGTGTTAGCAAGGGAGGAAAGATGTGTAATAACTGTCACCTTTGTATTTCTTGAGCACTTATCAAAAGCTGTTAGCCAAGGCTTTGATTTGGACAAGCAGTGAACAGGTTAGTGACTTCTATTCACCCAAGTTTTGTGGATGTAATTCTAGTTAAAAACCTAGGCATAAATTTCATTGGAATAGATATTTATGGCTCTTTCATATAAGATACTTGTTCCTAATATTTGTGTCCCTTTTCAAATAAAGTCAAAAAGAGAAGTGAAGACTAAGAAATGAAAACCAAATCAAAATGTACACAGGTTTAATTCAAGTTTTAATACAATCCTTGGCCCACTTTTTGAAAATATTTCTTAACTGTAACACCTATCCCAGATCAAAAGCAACAGGTTTCACAGACAGAAAACATGGCATATTAAAGATATTACATGAGAGAAACAACAATATGAAGAATAAGAATAGAAAAACAGCTCTATGGAGCTGGAATGCAAATGGTTCATACTCTACACAAAGACACCCTGAAATGGAGCTCTTGTAAGGAGCTGTGCTAACTGCAAACTCACTGCTTGCACATAGAAATATTTCCAAATGCACTTTTGAACATTTACTTGGGAAAAAACAATTTCCAAAAACCAACTATCAAATAAAGGAATTTGTCCCAAAAGAGAATCTGCAGTGAAGACAAATTTTGAAAATAAATTAAGATGCCAACACTAACTATGAAAACCAACAAAAGCAAAAACATCCGCATAACTATTACCTTTAGTTTTGAATGGTCTCCTTAGCTTAAAAAGGAAGACAAGCACCTGAAGGAAGGATTTGAAAATATGCTAAAAACTGTAGAACCYCATATCCCACTGGGAGTCAGAGATTTAAAGAAGGTTATTATAATATTTATATATTGTTTTGTTCACAGTCCTGTTGGACCAACAAGATTGAATTTCCACTCCTGGCTTTGTCATATACACATAAAGCAAAGAATCATGGAACAATGCAGGTTGGAAGATACTTTTGGAAATAATTTTGCCCAAGACCCTGTTCAAAGCAGAGCCACTTCTGAAGTTAGAACAAGTTGCTTAGGGTTTTATCCAGACAAGATTTGGAAACCTGCAAGAGTGAGTATTCTGCATATTCTTCAGGTAACTTCTTCCACCTCTGGCAGGTCATTCAAACAATGTGACTACCTGTAAACCGGAGTAAGGACACAACCTTACTTCAAGCAGATTTACAGGAAAAAAATTCAGTGCCTATGACACATACATTGATTAGTTCTAGATACACACATAATCAATGTGTCTAACTCTCATGCATTTGAATATCTCTCTACTAGTATTCAGAACTTGGAAACATAAGTTGAAAAGGTCATGGATATCAAACACTTCTGTAAGGCAATTCTGATTTAGAGATCCATTTTGGAATACTTTTAAAAAGCACAATATTTAATATTATAGGAGAAACTGGAATCACCTGCTTTATGAAGCTCTACAATACATTCTTATTTTTTCAAAAAGGTAATAAAAGCTTGAGAGGAACTGTCCATTACCTTGTTTTTGCGCAGCACAATGCAGAGCAAGCCTTTCTATTTTCCTGCCTTATTTTCATTTTAGTTCAGGCCTTTTAGAGCTGCTATAAACCAAAATTGTAATAGTATCTTTTAATAAACCCATTCAGACTTTATAGGCAATTGTTTTTGCCATAGAGTGATCCTCCCCCAATTCAGATACAGCTGCAGACTGCCAAGCAACAACTTCAGTCTAAAACATTTCCTGATACATTTTCTGTAGATGAAGTKAATAGCCCTGAGTCATTGCCTCAGGCCATAAACCCTCTCAATCAGTCATTAATCCCCTGAAATTGCCCAGAGCTACAATTGTTATTGCTTTAACAGACTAAATTAGGTTTTGAACAAACAGAGTAAATGAAGGTCAATGTCAGGAAACAGAAATTAGTGAAAATTAAAGGAAATTTCAGAAGTATATAATAGGTCTGGATCAGTTCAAGGGATAGAGGGACTGGATCACAAAGTCTTCTATATTTATTGGGGACAAGACCAGAATAACGGGGAGTTTAACTTCACTGGGATTTAGGTCAGATGTTTAATACTATAAGCTCTCACTTCTGGCACAGGGTCAGCTCAAAAAACACACCTGCAAAGTCAAAACACTGAAAACAAAATATAGTTGAATAATTTTGTTATCTTGGGCTAAATGTTGCATTTCAAACGTATGCTGTCACAGAATTCTACAGATATTGGGAATACTTCTTTCTAGACTTTACAAAGAGAAAAAGTATTTGGGAGCTACATTTATGATGGATTTTTTTTCCCGTCCCCTCCCACCACACATACACAAAGGAAAGCATATTGCTCTTCAAGGTTACAAACTATATATCTGAATCCTTGTAAAATTTGTTGCTTTGTTTCCCCTCTTCATTCTCCAGCCCCATTAATTAGCTGTTAATATTGCTATTTAGCAGTTGTAATCAACATTCCTAACCAAAAAACAAGAGCATTACTTGCCAGTTTTCTTTAGTTGAGGTCGTTTTCTGGCATGGCGTAGTCAGCTGACCATACCTGGCCCAGAGGGGACTCCTGCAAAGGCGAATCTCCCCCTTGTACGAAACCAGTTGAGGGTGCAGCACTAACATCATCTTCCCTCCCAGCTCCTGGGGAATTCATACATGAGTGGACACTGCAGCAGCACATGGGCTAGCAAGGCTTAATGAACCAGAATCAGTTCAAACACAATACAGATATTTAACAACAAGAAAGCACAGTTGGAGCACAACATTCATAAGCCTAAGCAAAATAAGACTTTCCTTAGAGAGAGATTGTATTCTATAACTGTGCAGCTCTTACAGAGAGTAACGGAGTAGAGCTGCAGCAGCTCAGAAGATGTAAACATTGATAATAAACTGTGTGGTAGAAGCAAAAAATACATGATGTAACATCTGCAGAAAATGTCAGCGTCATCATTTTATACACCATTAAGCAACCAGCGAAACAAGTAAGTTAGATAGTGCCAAATAATTAAGTGAGCAGGACTTAATGATGCCTCAGGTTGATCACTTCAGTCCATAGAGGGAAACTAACAGAAAAAGAAAACTAAAGAGAGCTGATTTTCACCCACATTCAGTATTTCCCATGTATTTTGGAGATGCTGTGTGAATAAACTTCTCTGCTTGTGCATGTTCTCTGCGAGAGCTCCTACATGTTGCTACTGTACCAATAAATTGATATAAATCCACTGGCTACTGCTACAACATAAGGAAAGTTTAGGCTGAAAGATWTGTCATTTTCTTCTAATCAATACATGATTTTTGTTAATGACACCCAGCTTTCACAGCTTTCTAATGCAGGATAACAGCACAGGAACTTGTGGGCATTAGTCACACGTGATCTGTAGTACAAAAACCAGTTCTTGTCATTTTTGTGAGCATCACACTGCCATAGAACATGACAGATATTATATTTTTATTCACCTTTCCACTGATAAAGATAAATAAATGTAGCAAAGATAAAGATAAATAAATGCAGCAAACAGATGCAGATCCTTATGTACTGAATATTCTGTCAGTATACCCCAACATCTTTACATTTACTCAGCTATTTAGATCTCAGAAAGGTCAATTGCTTTGTTTAAAATATATCAGTGTCTGTTGAGTCTCTAAGTTGATATTATGCACTGACTAATGCATAGCCAGAGAAACATATATTAAAAATACATACATATGTATRCATATATATATTTTAGTCTCCTTTGACTCCTGTCTTATTCTGGACAACATGTTTACAACCAAAATTTGCAGCAGTTTAGAATTCTTTTTTATTAAGCCTGTTGCAAATAAAGTCTTGTCAATATAATCACTTTTACTCTGCCACTACTGCTCACTAATTCAGATCAAATTAAGCTAAAATATCTATGTTCCCTGAGAAAATGTATGGCACATTGAGTAGAAGTAAGCCAAACACAGATGACCAGCTGTTTGCCTGTACCAAGGAAATAGGGATTAGCTGTTAAGTGCCATGTACAGCCCAACTAGCCTCTGTCCTTCAGCAGTCTCTGATCAGCATTAGAAGATTGTAATCAGAGTTAGCTACCGTTTTGGGAAGCAGCCTTCCACAATACCAAGAGCCGCTAGCCCAGCCCCTCCTGGCAGCATCAGGAAACCTATGGTGATCCAGGTGCAGGTATAGTGGTTTTTTATGAAGAAGACTGGAGAGGAACAGGCCTGCCTGAGAGCAAGACAAGAACACTCTTCCTCAATCTCCTTTGAAGATCCTCTCACCTTCCCAGCACTCCCAGCTCACCTTCCTTACCAAGAATCTCACTTCACCAGCAGTCTGTGGCCACCCACCATGACCCATTGGCCAGTTTTTGCATTACTTCTGATGAACTGATTTCCCTCATGTTCTTCCAGAAGACCCTTAGAACCCCTACAAGTCTCTTCCTAGTCCTCCATGCCAGCCTCCCAAAGATTCCTGTTCCTTGGCCTCACATTCTCTTTAAGTGAGACCTATTGCTTGCATTTTAAAAAACAGCAGAAAAAATATATGGAAAAAACTCATAAAGAATTTGACAAGGAAAAAACCTGCCATATTCTTGGCCAACTTTTACACTCATTTCCAAGCACTTCCTATTGGCCATTCTCARAGACAAGAAACTGTCTTAGATACACAATTGGTCTGACATGATTTTACAGTCATGTTCAAAACCAAATGGTTGTTTGTAAAATTTTTTAAGACACCCATCTTTCTGAAGTTATTCTTTTCTCTATCATTTTGCTTGGCATTGTCAGAATTACTTGTCCTGTAAGTTTGACTCACAAAGTAGTTGTCATGGAAATTAAGGGGATCTTGCAAACTATTTATTCAGGTATTATAGATGTATATGTTCCATATGTAAACCAAAACTGAAACAATTCTATGAAATTCAATATCTAAATTAATCCCTGAAGAAGTGATATGTACAGTTTTTTAAGTTCTTACTTGATACAATGGTTTTGAGCTTTCTCTTTTGTTTGGGTCCAGATAAAAAGAGTAGCTGATGATTAAATAAACTTGTCATAGAGATCTTCAAGTCTCTTGATTATGTTCTCTTGCAAAACTTCCTACCAGTTTGAAAGCTTCCATTATTTTATAGTAGTTCTACTCCAGATGSAGAAAATTCGTCAGATTGACAATCTCCAAATTAAAACACTACAAGGGTAGCCACTGTATGTTTTTGCCTAGTGGGATTTATATCTCATTACTCAATATAGGTTGATGCAGATTGTGAATAGCTGAAGTAAACCCCTACACCCACTTTTTTTTTGTATTTATTGACTTTTCTTTCTTTAAATTCCTAATGAGCTAGAGACATCATAAGATTACATCACCTCTTCAATATTGTGTAGATGAGAGACCAATTAGAATCCAACCTACTATATTTATAGCAGTTCCACTTAACATTTTAGCTACTTAGGACTAGATTCTCACCTCAGTGGCATGTCATCATACCTCTAAGATCTTAAAAAAATTCCAGTTCAAACTTTGTACTTGTGATAGGAGACAAAAGCTTTTGCTTTCAAAATTGCAATTTGCTACTGTATTTTAAGCTTCTGTATTTTAAGCTTCAAAACCTGGTAGCTACAGACTCAAAACTGCAGTTATTTGCAGCTTTAAGATTTTTTGATTAAAGTTGTGTTTTGGTTTGGGTTGTTTTTTTTTTTTTTAACCAAGTACTTAATTGGTGATAGCAAAGTTATTTTAAAGGACAAGGGGTTCTTCTACATTTTTTATAGATTCTTCTGCCAAGATTTGAAGGGAGATGCTAGAAGTGAAGGAACTTTGACAATCAGGATACCTAATTAGGCACGAAAAAGAGATTTGGAAACAATGTCATGCATTTCAGTTCTGAAGTCTTGGAAACAACATTCACTGGTGTATCATCAAATTAACTTCATATCAGGGTTCCACTTCATGGTAACATTGTTAAGATTAAGGTTTTCAGAAATATTTCTTTGAAAACCACAAATGAGACCAGAGGGAACAAAAAAACCCACAAGTTTTTAAAGTTTCAATTAGACCCTATGAGCCGCTCTCACTTCAAAATTTAGGACATTAATACCCAGAATTCTGGTGTAGCCTATCTGGCAAGGTTTCAAGTGCTGCATCTCTACATAGAAAGGTGCAGTGGATGTTGAAATTTATTGCTATTTCTTCATCTACACACATCATTTGAAACACTTATGAATACAAAAAACTAGTTTGAATCCCTGAAATTTCTCCTCATCCTACCCAGGCACTGCAGAAGCATAAGAAAAATACAGAGACAAGTCAGCACAGTAGTTTGGGTCTGCTTGCATATTCATTGACTATGTAATTTTGAAATTTTTAAAAAAAAATCTCATGGAARCACAACCTTACCCCCAAGGAAAATTTGCTCTGCTGGATTTTTCACTTCCTTCCCTTTCCTTCCTTCCCAACTGTACTTGCACAACTAAAGAAATAGTAGTTGAAAAGATTTGGAAAAGGAAAAAAACCCACAAACCTTCTGCCAGGCCCCTAAGAGCAATTTTCTACTTTTCTTTACCTTCCCTTCTTTTCAGTACTGGAAATAGTGGAAGTACAGCCTATAGCTATAGACAAGATCTCAACCATGGAAGCATAATTACAGGCCCCCACCATCATTTCTCCTTAAGACACATAATGAAACCTTTGTTTCAGTTGCCTACACTTTTCTCTTTTCCTATACTAAAAGGAAGATGGATGTTAACAGAATAGTGAAGTAGCTTTATCCTCCTTTTCAATACTTGGTGTTCATAATTAAAGAGCTGTGGGAGAACAGAGACAATACTTATCACATGTTGTACTTCAGCCTTTAAGGATTCAGCAGCTTCCATTTACCTTTTTCGATTGCACAAGCATTGCCTGAAAAACCCCAATGAACTACGGCACATTAACTAGCAAAATGTGTATAATTATCTTATAAACAGGCTGATGGACTATTTTGGATAATTTTCTTCTAAAGCACTGCTCAGATCATCACAAAGTGCATGTTATTAAAAAATCAGTTCCACTTCAAATATAGTCCATATCACATAAAAAATTTAGGCAGATTTTTACAGCATTATTAACAGAGATTAACAGCATTAACAACAGGTCAAAACCTTGTATTTTTAGCAATCTGCTGAACTGCACACAATACAGCACTGGTTCTACAAGTACATGCTGTTCAGGTGTTTATTCTTCCAGAGTTCCGTTCCAAAGCTGGTAAAGTTGTATCCTTCCTGAAGCTAATCAAATTTAAGTTAATGCATATTCATGAGAACTAGGTTAGCATGAGTTGAAAATAATTATAAAAAAAAAAAAAAAAAAAAGTAAAACCATACGGTGACTATTTTAAACATTTTACTCTCCTCAGAAAAGATCCCAGTGAATCTAATTGGACATGGGTGTTAATATCATCCTTCCCCCTTTAATTATCGATGGTGGTATATTTTCTTTTCCTAGAAGAAGGAGTGAATGAGGTAAGGTGATTACGAAGTTTTACTATTGTATCATGAGAGAGTAGTAACAGAAGCAGCCACGCAAGTTGAAAAATGTGTCCTAATTGAGACACAACAGAACAGGTAATTCAGAAGATTTCATGATGAGGGGCAGAACTAACAGCTGAACAGAAGACTTCTATTATACTGTGATTTTCCATTGCCTAATCATTGCTGGGGAAATGAAAAAGAAAATACTCTGCAGGACTTTATGTCATGTTTTACAGATTTATCAGAAATAGCATGATTCACTAACGTGTTTTCATTTTGCACACACTTCTGGGTAAAGTGAGTGAAGATCAGAAGAAAGTACTTTGGCAACAAAAGCAGGGAGGTTGGGAGAATTTCACAGGCAATGCCAACCTTGGGATACAAAAGAGCATTTAGATTGTCATCCTCCAGAAGAGGAAAACACTGTAGCAAATAAAGAACAATTAAAAATAAATAAAGCAAACAAATACATTTGCAAAATATATTCCGAAATGTGATTGTGTGCTCTCCTTTCATAACAATTTTCGTCACAGAAATGTTTTCATCTTTACAYAACAGGATAAAATAAAACCATTCTTTCATGGTCAAATAATAACATGCCTAATAACATAAATAGTAACTTGCCTAATAACATAATTTATCAAATTAGTAGATTATACAGTACTTGGCAAACAACATTAGAGAAGTTGTATTGCTTTGCAGCACCTTGCATCCAGATTAGGCTCAGGGGACACAAGGGTTTGTGCTGTAACCCTTCCCCTGCAATCTTTACTGCCAGCTWCTCACCACCTATAATCCTGGTTGTTGGCTGCCTAACTCAAGSACTACCTTTGACTAAACACAGCTGTGTCACCTAAACTCAGACTGCTTTACACTTTTGTGTTGTACATGCACCAGCTAAAGACATGCATCAGCCCAAATTTACCAACCCAAAGGGGAAATAATGTTCCACTAACAAGGAAACAGAGGAGAGCAAGAGAAGCTCACAGCAACACCAGGCAATGCTACACAACTGCTCAGGGCAATTACTCCACTAACAGCTAGAAGCATCAAAAAACACAACTACTCCTCCCACCAAGGCAAGATAAGAACTGTGCCAGGCAGACAAAAGTCACATCAGTGGCTCCAGGCAAGCTGATGCAGATTATTCCTCTGGCTACAGATCACCTTCGATGGTGTTTGYTTAAATTCATATTTTTAATTCCAAAATTCCAATACAACAAAGATACCTACCCAAATTAATTTCTTGAAAAACCTGTGAATCACTATTGAAAGAGAAAAGACTTCTCAGACACTTTTTCCTTCATGGCCTGGCTTTAGATTTACTATGAAACAGGATTGCCATCTCTACSTCCTGCCTGTAGCCTTCATTACAAGAAAACAGAAGTGACTCTCTGATGAGCCATTTAGAGACATGAATGTGCAGGGAGCAAATACCTACTCAGAAGCAAAAATCAAGAGAACACATCTTAGCCTTAAAAAAAAAATTAAGCATAAGAGTCAGCAATTTTCACACCTGAGAGGAAAATTAATGGATCCTTTGATAGAAGGACTTAAGCAAATCTGAGTCCCAGCAGCTTGTTTCACAGAATTCCCAATGTCTTCAGTTCTTTTTTTTCTGAGGAAAGAGGAGCCATAAGAAGCCATAAGCCTAATACAAGCTATAGAAAGATCAAATCCATTATTTTGGTTGGTAAAGACCAACAGTAAATTGTTAACTAAGATCAACATATTTTTTCTAATGTTTTACTCATGGGATTATCAATGTCTGTGACATCCTCAAATCCCTTGTTTTGCCAAAATAAAAAATTTCCAGAATTCACCAGGCAGTATCTGAAAATATTCAGAAATATCATTACACAAAATTATGCTTGAAGTGATATTCAGCAATGCAAAACTTAACTCATTTTTTTTTAAAGTACTGCCCTGCATCCACCAGATAGGCCTTTGACCGATACTGTTTAAGTATGAAGCAAATATTAACTGTCCATACCACCTTTATTGTTCACCACATTCTTCCCAAATGCCTTTGAAAACCATAATACCTCTTCTGCTATCATGGAATGACACATAGACTCATAGAATCATTTATTTTCAAGAAGGCTTTTAAGATCATCAAGTCAAACTGCCAACTCCACTAAACCATTTCCCTAAGCATCACACCTATATGTATTTATGGCCATCCAAGCTATGAGAAGCCAGTTTCTCCAGGAGAATGCTGTGGGAAATGTGTCAATGGCTTTTACTAATGTCCAGGTAGACAACACCCACAGCCTTCCCCTCATCCACTGAGTCACCATGTCAAAGAAGGCAATCAAGCAGGACCTGCCTTTTATAAATACATGCTGGTTGGGCCTGATCACTGGTTTGTTGTGTATGCACTGCATAATGTCACTCAAGATGATCTGCTCCATGACCTTCCCCAGTATCAAGGACAGGCCTGAAGTTCTGGTTCCTTGTGCCTTTGCTGCCTCATGGATCTCCATCCCCCATGTCCACTGAGACAGCAAGTCAAAGGACCTCGGCTAGCACACTGCCCCCCAAACTCTGGCATGCTGCCAACACATTCCCTTCTCCTGAGCTTTGTTTTATCCTTTCTCCTTCAAATCTATTTTAAAGCTCTTCCAATGAGCTCTGTGAGATAGCGAGACAGTGGTACCCCATCTGTCACATGCAGGCTTGTTGTCACATAAACTGAACCATGATCAAAATCCCCAAAATTCTGCCAGTGACAGAGCCAGGTATTGATCTGCAGGCTCTTCCTGTTTTCTCCATCCTTCATTGCACCTAGAAGAACAGAGTGGGACACTACTTGTTCTCCTGATCCCTTAACCAGTTGTGCCAAGGCCCTAAAGTTCTCTTGATTGACCTTAGACTTGTTATTATGGATAATAACCTGATGGCCATCCCAGGGCACGAAATTCTCTCTTCTTTAGTCTTTAGACATCTTCAGCCTGGACCCCAGGGAGCCAGCAGATTTCCCTATCTGTGTATAGGGCCTTCTGTTCCCTTCAGAAGAGAATCTCCTTTGACCGTGATCTGCTATGGAAACAATTTTGAACCAGCACATAGGGCATCTTTAACTCAGTGACACCTCCAAGCTAAATGAACCATCATCCTTGTTAACCATCATTATTGTTCAGTTCACTTGTGGATCCTCATCCTGTCATGTCAGGGCACCTGAGAAAGTGGCTAAGGCATTTACCACAATAATACTACTACCTAGTCACGCACAGCTGAGTCTAACACAGCTCAAAATTTCATTCTTTGTTCTCACGTTGGAGAAACAGCCTAAACCCAGATTAGTATTAGCTTTGTTCTTTAAAATCTAGCAAAGTTTATATCAGCTGAATGCTTCTGCTTTTGATTGGTACTATGCCAGCAGATTCATTCAGCCAGTGACACTCCTGTCCACACTTGTTATATTCAGGTCCAACCCCAGCCACTGGCACAAAGCTACAGGGGCTCACCGTCTTCTCAAAACTTGTGTCATCATCAACTGGAATTACTAATCCCACTGCATGAYGAAAAGCAAGAGTATTTTTGAAGGATGTGAAGACACTTCTTTGTGTCCCGTCTGGATTTTGTGCCCTGCCAAGAGTTAACCCATGACTCTTACACTAGGGCCTGAAAAACATGTGTAATCAAAGTTTTGGTCAATTGAGGTTCAAAGACAAACAACTATCATGAGTGTAAACACAAGACTGTATTCAAATTTATTCTTCTGTGAAATCTTTAGTCAATCAGTCAATGATGAGGAAAAATGTCAGATCATGGATATTGAATCAAAAACATGAACTGTAATATTCAAGCCTGAAATGTTTACATGAGTTACCTGTACAAAATTTGGAAGCAGTACACATAGAAAAAGGAAAAAAAGGCAGAAGAGAGAGAAAGAGATTCATGACTACAGTTTTAATGACAGATTTTACAGAATTTGGACTGAATGCTGCTGAGGTTACTCTAATTATCTTTTACTAGCGATTTTGCATAATATCAAGAAAATGCAAAGACACCATCACCGAATAGCTTTCTTATTGATAGGTGAAAAAAAGGATTTGTGTAATTTTTTTAAACTCTTAACAAACACCAAGTGTAAAGGAATAACTAGGAAATATTGATTAAATATACCTGGAAAACAGGTTTCCCAGCATGATGCAGTAATGACTACCCTTTGTAAAGAGATGTTCACTGGAGGACCTAAATACTGCAGGAACATATAACTTGTTTTGACAAAAAATTTTATGGCTTGAGCAAGAAGGAAGTATAATCCAAGCTGTGCAAGTTTCTACAAGATAAAAATTCTGTACAGCAGTGTACATCATCAGGCTTAAATATAAGATTCTACACAGAGGACAATGAAAAATGTGTTTAAGTGTACCTTAATTCTGCATTGTGGAGGCCTTTTCCTTCGAAAGTGTGYAAAAATTAATGGTGATCTTTCAATACAGAGATCAAACTGATCGTAAGTGAATCCATTTGCCTCTGAACAATAAAAAAAGGGTTCTCATACCTTCTTTGCCATGGAGATACTGGAAGCCAAGCTCATACTCTTTTCAGTCTAATGTAGTGTTTCCTCCCTTCCAATTTTTCTGTTATTTATACTACAGAATAATATATTGCACACAAGATAAAGACACGTGTATCAGTTCTTACTTAATGCTCTTCATGAACATCTAAGTAATTTTACAAAAGATAATGCTATACCCACTTACGGAGGGAAGATGGAGATACAGACATGGCAGTTAACTTTCCTATGGGGCCTCAGCACATGGGTTGCATATTCAAGAATACAAACCAGGCATCCCAAAGTCCCCTTGGGGTTTTTTGTCTTTCTCACAACACTGAAAATTATGACCAAACTGTAGAAACCATAGATCCAACTATCACAGAAAAGAGCCAAGTTCTCAACACTGGGGAGCAGTTTAAAATTATTATTTCTTTTCATGGCCAACTTTGAAAAGTTAGGCTTAGTTTACTGGCTATGTCTCTAAGTTTTACTCCTTAGGCATAGTAGACATAAATAATTTTTTTTTTTCAGATCAAAGTGCATATGCTAGTGCCAACCTTACTCCAGTTGCTAGGGCAACAAGAACACTCACAAAATCCATGAGCCAGATAAAATCAACTGCTGTTTATTCATGACTTGGGACTATCAGCATTGGCAAAGAATCTAAAAACAGATGACTGGCATTAGGCTATKAAGCAGACAGCATTAATTTTACTCTTTCTTCTGCTGAATGCACTACATTTCACTTACATCCTTTTGATTTCATGTCCCAGCAGAAAATTGTTCTAGCTTAAGTATAGAAGTTATTATCATTCCTTCCTTCAGATTCAGGCACCCAAATAAATGAAACTTCAACAGTGCTTAGCATCAAGCAGCTTCTAGCCTCCAAGGCTAATAGAACTGCTAGGATTAAAAGTGCTAAGAACAGGCTTAACTATCTGGAATAATGCAGGCAAAATATCATGTCATTTTTATGTGAAGCAATTAGATAGTGAAAAAATAATATCAAGCCTTACATTGAACATCAAGGCTAAGTTATAGCATCATATCAAACCTTTATTAAAGTAATCTTTGGAAAACAATTCTCAGAAGTTCATTCACTCTATCAATAACACTTTAGTCACAGCAGTTGCAGCTCTGCTGTAAACAACTTGCTAATTATATTTCTCAGTCTTTATGGTGAGAGACATGCTAATGGATTTAAGCATGTCATTACAACAGGAGAGTCTCTCGCAAGAAACAAAAGGTCACAAACAAGCTCCTCTCTCCAGCTAAATCATAGTTATCCACACATACACCCACAGCCACTTTGCTTCTTTCTGAGAACTTGCTTGGGAGATGAGCAGTACAAGCATGCCATAGAGAAATATTCCATCATATGCAAGATCAAGTGCTTGCATAATGGAAACAGTGCTTTAATTTGACAGCATACAAGAAGCCATAGATTCATAATGATTTCTACAAGTGTCCCTGTAAATCAGTGGTCTATAATCACTAACTCATTGTATATGCCGATTTTGGYATAATTCACAACACATGGCAAGACTTAACAGCATTTAAATTGGGATTAATGTAGAAAATTACAACCACATCTTCCAAGCATAGCTGGGTTTAACAAATTCTAAAATTCACAATATTTTATATTTAATTTGTATACATTTCATTAAAAAAGTAATATGCTATTTATAGGAGTACAGTGAGCATTTCATTATATATGAAGTAATTCTTAAATGTTTTTCACAAAATCATATTAAATCTAAACTGGAACACAATTTTATCAATCATGCTATGAAACACTGCTGACATCTACACAAATTAGTATTGAAGAAATTTGGTATCTAGTTCCTTTTCATTTTGTAGTAATATTTTAGGCAGCAGCTTTAGAAACGTCACTGCTGGAATAATGATGCAGTTTATTGAACTTTCGTACTATTTTTTCCTTCTTGTGTATCTTTTCTCAAAGGAATGCCCTTTTTTTCTTTCTATAAAGCTTGCTACTTAGTGAAAGTTAATTTTGTAAATTTAATTTAATAAAACAAAGCATTTTTGAACACTATAAAAACCATCCAGGAAACTATTTTAAGTAGTATTCAGAACCATTCTGYTTAAGCATAAGAAAAAACTCCTAGGAAGACTCATTTCCACTCACCCATATTTCTACTACTTCACCATGTAACCTCCTGAATACATCATATATACAGTCTGCATATTCTATAATTTTACCTTTGTCTCAGGTATAAATTAACTCTCTCCATAAAAAAATACTAACTCTCCTGCCCAGCCACCCTATGAACAACCTAACCCTCATTAAAAAAAAGTCAATAAAGGAATAGATCATATAGTGCTGGACTATAGCCAGTATTTCTGTGTCAGCAGAAATCTGTCTTAGTTGGTACAAATATTTTCTTTCTATGGTGAATATATTTAAAGGTTAGGTTTTTTTATTATAAATGCTAATTACTGTCACTTTTTGAGTTATCAAAGAGAAATTATTAGAGGGAAATGCTAAGAGAAGAGCTCTTGGGAGAAAAAGTTAAAAGAAAGCGTTGGCATACTTTTAAAGGGCAAAAGCAGCAAACAGAATGCCTTTTTTTTATATGGATCCTTGCAAGAGCTCCTTTTGCCTCAAAGTTCAACTCTGTTAACTAAACTTCTCTTTAAATTGCCTAATCACTATTTCCTTCATTTGGGAAAGAAGGAAATAATGTTGGTTTTCTGTCGACATTAAAATGTGAAACATAATCATTGAGTTTAAGATGAGATATAACCTGTAAATAACAGGTTGTGATAAGACCTTGCATTTCATTTACTGAGTTGAATGTCTATTCTTTCCACTAATTATTTTTGTGCTCAGTTTTACTGTAGTCTTRGGAAATACAACAGTTGAGAGGTAAACAAGTGAAACAGGATTAGATATAAACTGTCTGGCACAGAAAGAAAAAAAAAAAAGGCAATTTCCAAATAAAAGAATAATAAATTAAACAAAGCAGAATGGCTTTACTGTGTACTCAACTTTAGGGGCAATATAAGTGCTATGCACTTGTTTGACAAATATGTGTTTTATTTAAAGTCATAAAAACAATAACAGTGACATTTCCCTATATCTGTATTGTACGGTTTACCATGCTATCCATGACTAATTATTTTAAACTAACTTCTAAACAAAATATCTTCTCTTAACAGGATAAAATCAATTCCGTTTATAAGGGAAATAATTCTTAAAACCAATTGCCATTTGCCATGGTAATAGTAAAGACTCAAGAAATATGTATTTTATTTTACTTGTTTGGCATATAGAACCTAACTCCCAGAAAGGTACACTGAGAAAATTAAATGTAGGAAGACAATACCAAGGCCAGATTCTTATTCTATCAGCATTTACACACTGCCACTGAAGTTGCATGCTAACACTATTAAGTTTGGTGACCTCCTTTTCTTTTTTCTTCTTTTGATTTTTTTAGGCAAATTGGGAAATTTTATCATAGTGAAAAACTCCTGGCCATACCCAGCTCCTGGGCAGAGATAAGCAATCTTATCACACCCCAGTTTCAGAAAGGAACAAAAGTCCAGCATGTTTTCCCTTGAGCCATTACACCTAGTTTGAATGCTTACCCACCSAGTATGGAAAATCAGAGGACCAGCATGACCAGGGGTGCTAGAGAGCAAACATGCTCCAGAAAACAAATATTGCCTATGAAGCTGTTGGTGCAATCCCTAACTCTTTCCAGGTAAATTTTCCCTGTAATACATCATCTGAGATTCAAAGAAGACCGAAACATGCTTGTTGGCTTTGTCTCTATATTGGCATGGAAGGTTAGGAAGAAGAAAAAAAGAAAGAGGAAAGACAGAAGATTGACCGGACCTCTGCTTTCAGCACCTCTCTTTGGGACACCAAAACTATGAATTATGACATAGATGGTATTGGCTCTACCCTCTCTCCAAGGAGACTTGCAGCCACTTCATGGCTTGAGGTGGCAAGAAAGGATGTCATGAAATGCGTGCAGTGGGACTTCATGCTTTGTATTATGGAATAACGCACCATTYTTTGTGGGAAACCGTAAGAAAGTTTAAGAAATTAAAGGAAGTTATACTGTATCTACTCTAACTTTACTCTATTAACTAATACATAAAAATGAAGGCATCTCTGATAGTAGTGAGGTTGSTTATTTTGAGAATTAGTGCTTAGCCACAGGTGTCAGTGTTTAGTTTTGGGTGACCAATATGCAGTTATTTTGAAAAATATTGTGTTAGCTTCTGCCAAAGTAGACTCCCAAGCAACTACTACTTCACTGAAACTTAGGAGTACTTTACAGTCTAAAACTCTAAGCTAGAGCAATTCCAGAAAGTGAAAAACATCTGTGCATGTTTAGCATAATTCCCCAGCACCCAATTCAGTGACAGTCAGGACTGAGAAGTACTCTGTATGCCCAAGGTTTTTTCAGTTTCTTCCACTGATGAACCACCAGAAACAGAAATGCCAAATTATATTGACACAACAGTGAAACCAGAATTTTACACTCACTAAGTCATTTTGTTTCTGCTGTTTATATAAAGCTGCACCCACTACTACCTTTCATTACCCACTGTTTTGCTCAAACCCTTTTCTCTTCTTCAATAGCTTGTATCACCTCATGTGGTCAGMCTTCTGTCAATGGCTGTATCCCAAATGGGAACTGGCAGTCACCTTTCCAAGGCACGTAGTACCAGCACCACAACCCTCACAGTATCTCAAAATGCCTCTTGTGTACACAGATAGTGCTCAGAGTTCTTCTCAGAAAGAGAGCAACCTTGCAACCCTAAGGGGAATTGACAGGTAGATAAGTGTCCAAGTTCTTTTAGTAGAATAAATAAAGACTTGGGAGTTGCAAAAGTTAAAATTTGAGTCATAGGTCCTACAGTGATTCATTGCATTAAGATATTTGTTATCAAATACTGCTTTTAATCATGGTGAGTACGATTCTACACATGCTCCACCCGTTCTACACAAGCTCCCGCAGACACATTTTTCAAATGCCGAAGGCTGTTACTACTACACTAAAGCTAGAGATTCCCTTTCCATCACTTCTTCTTTTACATCTGCACCATGTTCATGCATTCTGTACTCTGGTGAGAGCTAGAAATTCCACCAGCTCGTTATATTCAGATTTGCTTTCCACCACATAAACCATAAGCTCAGCAGCACGAAGTCCCAGGTTATACTACTTGCAGCTGCAGTAATATCGGACAAACATTTCAATTATTTAATTAGACTCCAGAGAAATACCTGAAGATTTTTATACCAATAATGTGAATTCAGTTATTAATTTATATGTAATTGATATTCTGGAAGCTAATATTAATAAAAAAATAATTTCATATTTAATAATGTTTACTTCTCACTTTAAATAAATAACCACTCTTAGATGGACTCTAATAAAAGTTGATTATGTTTCATTATTTTTAATCAAAGTTTTCACTAGAATAACATGGAAATGGTCAGTTGCCCTGCCTAAACCTAAGTATATCAATGAGCAGGACAGGGGAAGATTGAGGAAAAACCTTTAGCACAGGTGAGAAATTCCATTGGTTGTAGGGACCTGAAGAAGAGGAACCAACACCTTCTTGCTTCAACAGAAAGAAATGAAGACTCTCCAAAAAAAGAACTGGTTACAAAATGAGTGAGGAGAAAACTAAATACAAATAGAAACAGGAAACATTTAACAGGAAAAAGAGGAAGGAAAGCAACCGAGTACCCAGAATAGTAACGAAAATCTCACCTAGTAACTATGTGAAAATTGCGAAGATTAAATAGAGGTGAAACAGAAAAATAGGCTTTCATCTGTCTGGTTAATTGTGAACTGGAAAACGATTTTTTTCCCCTTCCCCTTGCAATGTATTTTATTTTCTTCAACTGTAAAGGTCTCCTTCACTGTTCTTTAATTAAAAAAAAAAAAAAAAAACCAATAAAAAACCAACCAAAAAACAAGTATTTCCTGTCTTTCCACACAAGTAACTTTTGTTGGTCTCTTCTGCAGTATTTCCAACTAGGGTTTTTTTGGTTTTTTTTGGTGTTTTGTTTTGTTTTGTTTTTTTAAGTGACATTGCTGAAACCCCTTGAAACACATCTTCTTTGGTTTTCCCCTAAAAGACAGGATAAGCTCCTCCCCAATGACTCACAGCTCTGACCTACTGAGTCTTGAAGAAAATATGAAGGTATTGCTCACTTGGTCCACACACAGTGGATCCATTTTGCTGAGCATTACATGGACAAATATGTTATTCATTTCCCTGCTGGTAAGCCCTGCCTCTCACCTTGGGGGAGAGATGGCAGGAAAGGACAGCTAAAGGACATTCAAAAGGAAAAGGAGGTTGAAACCTTTCTCCCATTTCCTCTAGACTCTCACATATTTTCTATGAAAGTTTCATTAAAGCCAGAATCTAGTTCAGCAATCAATTAAATGCTTTTGTCACATTATATGCCAGGTATAAATATTTCACAGAACAGGTTTTGACTGTTTATTTACACCCTATGGTTCCTAAAGATCTTGACATGAGCAGACTAAAACATAATCCTGTAAACTTAAATCTATTTTCTGTTGTACTGAAGAGTAAATGTATTACATTTTAATCTCAGAAAAAAATAGATATAAAATTAAGAATCTGTAAAACATATAGGCTTAAAATATTCTTATATTCTTATTACTGCTTTGAAATATGTATAAATGGGAGACTGAATCCTACTCTAGGTATCACCTTCAGCATCTCTAACCAGCCAGACCAAATTCTTTACAGATCACTTATTTTTCTTACTTGTAGACTGGAGCTGTATTCCTCAGCCATTCCCAAAGAGCACTTGAGGTATAGAGATTAAAGTAAGTACTTGGTACAATTACAAAAAAGTAAAATACCTACCACAGTGCTAAAGAAAAAAAAGAAAAAGTAAAGACATGCCACTGTGCAGCCTGTGTTTCACAAGTTTCTCTATGAAACTCTTCCAACAGTTCCTGAGGATGCACATGTAGTATTTACACATAGCAGGGGCKGACATGCAAAAGCTTGTACTCTATCAATACTGCTGAGTTTATACAAGCCCTTGTATAAAGATAGCTGTAAATGATTAGAAGAGCTGCTAAGGTACTAAAGCAACAAAAAAGAGGATTCTTTTTAAAAAAAATCTTTCTATAGTTTCCCAAAATTATAAGAAAAAAAAATGTAGCTTTTAGTAAGTTCTCCAAAGTCTGTGATGGATACAGGAAGAAAACCAATTAAATTTGGAGTATTTTAATTCAGATTTTGAGCTACTATTACTGTACAACTATAGGAAAAACATTACCCCTCTMTAATGGACTCAATCAGGATAACAGTGGCCTATGCCTTCCAATCAAKTTGTAGTAGAGGATATACAGATTGATGCTGCACCTCTATTTTTATGTTCCTCTATTTTATATTCCTTTTCTTTTTTCTTTTTTTGTATTTTATCAATGGTTTGATACAATAATAGTTATCAGGAGCAGAAAAATATGTTATTAGCTATGAAAAATACTGGTTTACTGTCAGTTGGATGTTAGGATTCTAAGTACTTGAATAAAGCAATGGTAACAGGATTTTTTATCAGATCCTTGCAYGATTTTGCATCAGCTCTTTGGAGGATTTTGCAAGTTGCAACTTGTAAGAAAAGATCCTCATTTACACAGTTCCACTGAGGCTACCTGAGTACTCGGAGTGAGGTATAAGGGTTATAAAGCATCTTCCTGTGCATGCCAGCTACAAATACTATTAGAAMAAGTGGTGAGTGATTTCAGCACAAGGAAATAAAAGGGACTAGACCAGACCCACTCTGAAAAGTAAATCATTAACACAAGCACTTTCAGTAGGTGAGCTTTTCATTTTGTGACTAGCTGAATTCTGATTCCTAAAATCAACACAGCAGAACAGAGGRTGTTGTGCTAATGACTCTGTTTACTTACATTATAATCTCACTTATTCAATACATGATTAATGACTAACTGTACAGTAAATCTATAAAACCCAAGGACACAAGGTACCAAGAGGTGTTCTGCTTCATTGTTACTTTGGAGCCTAATGTACTTGGTATCAGTTTGATTGGATGGCTTCTGTCAAATCTCCAAAACAGAACAAAGTTTCACTATAACAGTTTCCCATTACTTTTTGTCTAGGGAAGATACTATTTTATCTCAACAGAACTTGAAGACTCTATCAAAATGTATTGTGGAGATTATGTGAGTATAATGATTTGTTCTCTGAAATCTTCAAAACTTTCCATTCCTTTTCAGTTGTCATCACATATGTTGGGATCCATTTCTCTCCATTGGTAGAAATTAATTTTAGGTGAAGTTAATTTATTTGTGATTTGGGTTTAATCCTGATGTTACTTATGATATATATCAAGTGTCTTAAATGAAGATTAAAATATAAAAAATTATAAGTTCTTATCTAATAATTTTAGACCTTTCAAGAAAAAAAAAGAACTCAAGCCTTCATGTGAGGTTCTGTACATGGGTTTTCTATGCTTGCACTTAGCTGCTACACAAGAAACTAAATTCCATACTATCACCTAACTGTATTAAAAATAAAAATGTGAATTTTTCAGAAGATACCTATTCCTGGCATTATTTTGGGGGAGTTATAATTTCACAAGATGATCTGTAGTTGCGCTAAGTAACTGAATAGCTTCATCATTTATAAACATTTGGTTTTGTTCATAGTGTGATAAATATTTTTAAGCAAAGAAATGCTACCTCCACAAGAGTCATAATGCAGCAAGAGTTATGAGYGATTGTTCCGCATCAAAAATTTGTGCAATATATTAAATGGCTTCACTAGCACTCTGTAAGAAAAAAATGTTTATAGTGCAATTTTAAATCTCCATTCATTCAACTATTATAGTTACTATTTCAAGACAACAAAATGCAAAATTGCTTTCTGTACCTGGCATACTGACAATTATGTTCTCTAAGGATTTTCTTTTAATTATTATTGGTAGGAATAATGATTCATTCCTTTCAAAGGCTTTTAGCATGTACATTCTCAACAAACCTACAAATCAATATAGAATATTCTAAAGGAATAAATATTTTTCCCTTACCTATTTTAATAGAAAGTGTAATTCACTAATTACTCCAATCTTGCCAGTAAAGTATTTCTTCTGATAAAATTATACTGCATATATTTGCTATTCTAAAGTAATTGCTATTGAATCAGGATTAGTAATATGTTTGGTTTTCTGCTATTTGGGATCTTGCATCCTTTGCCAGACAGTTAAGAACTTGAAAGAGGTTTTCTACTTTGTTTCTTTTTTTCTCTTTAAGTTACAGCCATTCTSTAATTTATTCTTGATAATTAAAGGAAGACAGAAAGAATAACTCTACCTGAAAAAGTTGGTAGATTAGTTTCAACTGGAGAAGTCAAGAAATTCAGTTTCTTTTCTTCTACTGATTTATTGAGACCAATCATATCTAAGTAATTGGCACTGCTTCTGCATATGATATGTTGTCTGATATTAATGGTAGCATATATAAAATAACTTACAGAAGAAATTCTTTTAAAGTCATTACATCTGGAAATTATTATATTTACAAAATAATGTAGTACTTTGATAGCATTATAAAGAAAATCTAATAAATAAGACAATCCTTAACTGTGRCAGATGTTTACAACAGGTACCTAGGCTTAATTATAACATAACCATTACACATTCATCAGTCTAATGAAGTACCTGWGCAGAGGAGACATTTAAGTTCCTAATTCTGATCCACTGAATTACAGCAAAATACTCCAAAATAAATGGTGTTAATACTATCTCTTTATTCCCTCATCTTCTAAACATAAAAAGGCACACTGATAAACCCTTTGTTTTTTTATAATCACAGAAACAAGAGAGCAGAGAAGCAACTGCAGACAATTTTTACACTTTATTCAAATTTCCATGTGTTATGGAATGGAAAGGGAATGAAACTAGGGTTTTTTATGAACTAGATCATTGGATCCTAGGAACAGACTTCCCTGCTGAGGCATGCAGACAGAATTGGAACATGTAAAGCAGAGCCGCACATAACATTCTCCCCTGGACGCCAGCTTGTTCTTCAGGATAAAGTTGGTCATGGARCAGTGGCAGTTTTCTCTGAAGAGACTCAGCAACAAAACAGAAAAATCACTCCAGCAAATCCCAAACAAGTAAACAGAGCTTACACAGGGCTGAGTGGTGAGACTGTCACATTAATATCCTCTCTACTCCTCTAAAACACAATTTTAGATTGGGAAAAAGTCTTAAAAGCACACTTTAGACTTAAGAGATATTTTTCAAGAAATCCCAGAACACTGAATATATCATTAATTCAGAAGGATAAGAAAAAAAAAAGAATAATAAAAAAATTGGGAGCATTACTTTCAAAATGTGCTTGTTTAAGATGACCTCCTTTATATGTTATGCTACACATATTAGTAATTATATACATAATCTGTGAAAAATCAGGTAGAATGGAGTTCCCCAAGATCAAGAATTAGACGTACAAACTGTTAACAGCAGCAGCCCTGTCAGATTCAGCAATGCAAGGCATCATTTTATCAGAGATTGCATACACAAAATGGCTCCCCATAGTACCACAGGTAAAACKACCAGAAATTAGACAAGATAACATCTGTGACCTCTCTGAAATGCATATACAGAGAGAGATTGGAGGCTTTAGAGAAATAATTTTCTATGCTTAGAAGTATCTCTGCTATTACTGTATCAAATATTATTTAAATTAAATGTAACACAATAAACTCACAGCAAAACAAAATACTCATGAAAGTTTTATTACCTTAATAAAGTTGCACACAAAGGATATCTTTGTAAAAGTATAGCTAGCTCATAGTATGTAGTTAGCTAATAAAGAAATCATTCTATTTTAGTAGACATTCCCTATGGGAAATATTCAGACCAATAGGAGGAGTCTGACTTTGATTGTTTGTTATCAGTAGAATGACTTACTGAACAAATATTATTAGAAGGTTGATCATACTTCAGAATGCCTTTTCCATCACAAGACTGAATTGCCTGAAGTTTACACATCATAATTTGATAAAAGCAGCCTCACCTTTTACTGATACTTTTGTTGAACTGTTAATGACTTTGGTGAGAAAAAGCTGTTACATTCTTGTTCTTGCACAGAAGAAAGGTATCTTTTTCTAGAATTATTGTAAATTTTTCAGTCCTCTTCCACCTTGTGTTGTTTCGATTCATTCCACCAACACCACACAAACCTSTTCTGTCTGCACAGCTGATGTTGGAATCAGCTCCTTACAGGAGAGTTAAAAGAACATACACAAACGCAGAGAGATATGTGTAAAGTGCCCACCCGGGCCACCTCTGTGGAGACAGATCTTTGTTTTTGAACATGAGGATATCCTAAGATCAGAAAGAGGAATAAACACCTCAATGTCAAAAATCACTGGATCACCTCTGGAGATTCGCTTGCCTTATCTTTAAGTGCTTGGACACTTTGTGAGAAAAAAGACAAAATATTTTTCATTTTCTTCCTTCTGAAAAGCAGATATCCTTTTCACTAGTATGTTGCAGAGGAATGACAGTACAAAAACCATTTTTCCATGTTCACATACATCAGTTTGTCTAAATTAACCTACAAAAAGGCCAAATTGCTCTTGGAAACTACCTTCTGCTGATGCTCTTTGTAAAGCAGAAAGCTCTGCCATGCTGAATTCTAAGCTCACAGTGAGAGCTCCAGCAAAATGGTGAATATGTCTTGAGAGATGCTGGAATCCAGGTCTCAAAATTAAAAGTCTKTAAAATTATCAAAATTGTGTAATTCTTCACAGCCTTCTAGTGACTATACCAGGTATTTCCCCCCTGGTTTTGTCCTATTTGTACATTTTTGTCAATCCACCTGTTCCTAACAGTAAATTTGAACTTTTTAGTGAATTTCAATCATTCAGTAGAGAATTGCAATATCTTCTGAAGTTTGTGAAAACACTGCTCAGTAGGGGTGAGGGAATCAAATTCTATTACCAGTTAAAGAAATACAGCAGTTGAAACTCAACAGCCATTTATTCCATTGGCCCAGCATTAGCCAAATGCTACATCCACACTTCAGACTTAGTCACAGGACAAACCATATTTACTTAGCCACTGGTTGTCTCGGAAAGGACCTGATGGCTTGTGAGTGTAGATGGAACAAGGAGGGGAAATTAACTGTAAGTAAGTAGGAAAACAGAAAGAAAAGAATCAGGAAAAATAACAGATGTTTTTTTATCTGCAGTATTCATGGAACAAGTTGTACCACAAAGCACTAACATATATTGTTTCGTATTTCAAAACAACGCTCCSTCTTAATAGCCACAAAATCCACAATCTTGCATTCAAATTTACTAAACGAACCTGATATTTTTTGGCAAGCAAAATACCTGTGTTTGCACTTTTGAGGATTTTCAAGTGCAAACAACTCAAARGAAATGTTTTGTTTTCTGTATCTTGTCCACTGAACCTAATGGATGTAGGAATGTAACATATATATCATATATGTTGTATATATCATATATACCATACATGGATATGCAAATCTAGGAAGAGACAAAAAATTCATGAGTTTTTACATGATTCATTATTAAGGTAGTGCCAGCATGCACTGCATAAGTAATTAGGATATTTCAAGTATATCTGGGTAAGAGAAGCGTTATCTGTTTAGCCATCACCTTGTATAAAACAAAACTTTAGTGACTTTGTCACTGTTATGTACATTCATTCCAATTGAGAACTGAGCCCTTATTTCCTCTGTGTGTTTTCTAGGTCAGCATTTCCCGAAGGCAATATTTAGATATCACCCTCCATCCATTTGTTTTTTAATGAATTACTGTATTTAGCATGAAAGAGATTAATAATGAGCTGTCTTGCACTGATTTTGATCTACTTCCAGATGTTCAGAAATTCAGCTCTGCAGTTTCAGTGTTTGCCAACACTCTTTGGAAAGAAGTGGCTACATTCAGACACTGATGAAAGAGTGAACACTTTACTTGCTATGGGATCTTTCCCASATTATTATAAATAAAACCCATTTAGGGAAGGAATACTTTTAAAGTGATTGATTTATAACTTATAAACTGGCTTACTGTAGCTTTCATATAGATATTAAAGCCAGGCTCACTTTACATCATAGAACSATTTAGGTTGGAAAAAACCCCTAGGATCATTGACTCCAACCATTAACCTAATTGTGCCAGGCCCACCACCAAACTATGACCCACACAGCATATCTCCATGTAAATAGATGTTTAAACACTTAAATATTCATAACATAAACAACAACTTTAATATCTGTACACATATCAAAGTCTGTTGCTTCTAAGAGTCAAATCTCTTAGGCTCCTTGTTCATTACACCTTTGCTAATTTCCTTTTTGGAAAAATGAAAATGATTAAATAAATTGCCCATGAAGTTGATAGTGGTTTTGTATTGACAATGTACATAATTTTTTCCACTCATATAATCACATCAAGTACACCAGTGATGACGAATACAAATTTCAGGGTTTGTACCTTATCCTAACAAAAGTTAAGAATTCTTGAATTCTTCAAAGCGTGTGTCTGGAATTGGTGAACACCCTACAAACTGACATCCAGAGCATCACGCAAGTYTCTTTATCACTCAATCCCACATTACTGAGACTAAGTAGGTGTTTGATAATGTCTACTTATTTTAAAAAGTTTATTGGAGAAGTTCCTGCACATTTCTTTGTTTGAAAAAAAGTATAGAACTATTAGATTGAGTAGAGGGTTGAGGGGCCAAAAGTTCCCTGAAATACAAAAAAAAAAAAAACCTCCATTGATGCTATCCATGAAATTAGGATAAAATTCTTGTAATAAGAATGTTAAGTAATCAAAAAATGTCCCTGCTCTTCTCAACTTACAAAATTACTTCTGTTACTTTGTCTCAGTTTGTTTTACTTGTGTGGATAGATTCAGAGCATTGTATTTACTCATCCCTTCCGATATCACCAAGTCAACAACAATTCAACTTTYACTTCTGTACATTTAACTTTGCCCTGAAGAACAACTTCTGCTCATCCTCATAGTGAACCATCTTAAGGCATGCAGAAGAAAAGTCATGAGATCACACTGGTAACTGGCCTTTGCTTTCCAGAGCTTAGGGAAGCAAAAGATGTTGCATAAGCAAAACAGAAACAGTGATAGACTCAAAACTGGGCCTCCTGATGTCAGTCTCTCACTAGGTTCTTCCAGCTATTTCAGCCATAGAGGCTGTAATGTAAAAYATCAAGTTAAGTGATTTTACGTAGGTTTTTCTGGCAGAGTAATACAAAATGTACTGAAAACCTAACACAAATGTAATACGGAGGAGGTCTGCATTACTGCCTTTCATGGTACGCTCCCTGCTGCTGGGCATCACAGGGAAGGAATACATGTGTCTAAGCCACCTGAAGCTGTTTGTTTTTTTTACAGATTAATTTGCTATCTTTTTAGTATTTATACTCTACATTGCACTTAGACATGTATTCACTCCCCTCATGCTGATCTGGCCAAGTCAGGGAGACATTCACCCTCTTTCAGTGAAGTCAGATATAAATATTTATATCACCAGTTTATTCTCTCAAATGTTGATAGCTACTCAGTCCATTTTTWGTTGAGGTAAAATAAGATTTCTTTGCAACAGCTCTGGTCAGTCCAGAGCATTTTTCCAGCATTTTTCCCTGAACTCCATGGGCACTCTGCTCCTGCTCAGCTGAGCCTTTGGCTGTTACGGGGATCAGTCACAACTGAATTCAGTGGAAATGAATGAAGTGAAATAGCAGTACATGTAACTACATCTAGSTGTTCAACCAATCCTAAAAATGCCCAGCTTCAAAGCAGGGCAGTAGAAATTCTCTAGCCAAAAATAACAGAAAGGAACAATTTATTCACATGTAGTTGCCTGCTCCCTGATCAAAATTCAATCTGTTGTAATTTCATTCAGTCACCAAATGCCTCTACTTCTCTGCTCCCTCAATTTGTGCAGTGATGAACATTGCTGCTAGCTAGACATTTCCTAGGCACATTTGTGCATGGCAAGCCTGTATATTTTTGCAGGAAACATGACTTTAATCCTTGGGCCCCAGATTCTGGAAGCAGAACCCCAGCTTTCCACTGTGACATTGTTTTGATATATATTACCTCAATTTCTTGGGCTATTTCAAACAAAAGAACATTATAACCACAGATGCTTCTAAAGTATGACAAGATTATAACAAATCTTGGCAAAACAAAATGCCTGCCACGATGTTCAAGTTTATGTCTCAGTACAGGAGATTATTGTAAGTCTTGTTAAAAAACTTAAAAACTATACCACCTTTCCTTCTCCCCAGATAACTGCTCCAAAGGAAATTACAGTGGTCATTTGCTCAGAAAAGTAAACCTCTTGAATTTCTGCATTATTTTCAAAGCAAGGTTTTCCTTCCCACCTGCTGTGTAGCATCTTGTCACAGCAGGACAGTAGTGCTGCTGTCCCAAATGCAGGCTCTTTATCTGGTGCACAAACACCAGTTCACACACTGAGGTGAGGGATTTCTGGGTTTTAATTCTAGTTTGCACAAGGTAATGAGCTATATGGTAACCTGCAAAACAMCAGCTGCCGGACCATCAGAACTCTACAGAGTTAATACAGTTTAACAAAGACATTAGCATTCACTGGTTACAAATTACATAACCTTTTTGTTAATTAGTAGACAAACACCTGATTGCTAGATATGCCTCTTGCTTCTCATAATTAATTAGAGTGCAGTTCTTACCTCCATTTGAGTCTGGGCTCTGTGTTGTGTAGGTAGTCAATGAGTTGGTGCTCATGAACTCCACTGCAGGAATGATCTTTCCTTCAGTTACTGCTCAGTTCTGCTGACTTCATTCCTGGTGTCTCTTGTCCTGACACCCCATACATCTTGGAATTGTCTTCCTCTTCCTTAAAAGAAAAGATTACCCAATCATGCAAGATTAACAATGCAATTGCTTAATCTTAACAGTTCATATGTGAAAGAAAATACTTCAAGATGGCTGATCTTTACAGGAGCTGAGGCCATACAAAGCTGATGCAGAGATGAAGAGTCAGCACAAGTATTTTAAAGTAGACTCAAATAAATGCACACATCCTATATTTTCTAACCTCCTTACCCCCACCCTTCTGGCCAGCAAGGGTTTCTGAAGCTAATATCTGTGGATCCTTATCCTACCATATACATTAAGTGCCAAATGAGGCCCAGGGTACACAGACAATTCTCACACTGATAAAGGAAGATGGGACGGAGCATATCTTAAGGATGAGTCTGCAATTCATTCACATACAACAACAAATATCAATCAGAAGAAATTGGCTTAATTTTCACTGTATCCTCTGTGGCCAATAATTTTCTCCTTATTTCCAAAACATTTTTTTTCTCAGCAATTTCCCAATTGTTTTATAAGTAAAAAGGCCCTACACACTTTATGTTCAGTTGAAAAAGTTGGACCTTGCATTTAAATGATGAACAAACTCCAGAAGGATGCCTGGCCACTGAAAAATACTTCTTTGTGTACAGGCATGGTGCCCTACTAGTACTTTTAAAATAACTCCTCCAAATACCTGAAATTTCTGACCATGCACTTTTTTTCTCTAGCTACAGACAATTTATTCTTATCTTTGCTTGGTGGGTCCAAAGTAATGATCAAATGTATCAAGAAATCATGTCTTCCTTCTCATCTAAAATACACAATTCTTGTTTGGTGCTTCTTAATTCCTCTACTTAGATTTCAAACCAGTCAAGCATGACTAGTGGCCATACACAAAACTTATGTGTATGTCATTACTGCTGGAGGCACAATGTACAAAAGTGTTCAATTGTATGTAAAACAAGCAAGCAAACAAACAAATTAATTAGTGTAATACACGTAAGTCCTGATTCTAGGAAGTATTTGTAAAAATACCCCATTAATGTTTCTAAAATATGTCCCATTTTCTTTGAAATGAAAATACAAAGTTAACAGTGTCATTTTAACCAGATGTAACTACTGAGTCCTGGAATCATCATAAAAGAGAACCTTTGTACATTGGGTAAAGCAGAATTCTCAGATGAACTAAAGAGTTTAACCAGGAAACAGAGCTAAGGATCTGCCACCCACAGTTATTTTCTTGTGATTCTATTAAAATTAGTTCTGTTTATTATTCACAGATTTCTTTAAAAAACCAAGAAAAATACATGAAATAAGTATCAATGAGAATGAGCTGACAGTAATTTAATCAGTTACAAAGCAATCAGAAAAATTGTGTTACCTTCTACATGGCACATCTGAAAGCTATCTCATTTAGCAGTAACATCATAGCTTTAATAAATCACTAGGTTTTTAAGCAATCTATGGATCTAATTCATCATTTTCATACTAGTCCCTTCAACAAATTAGAAATACCATGAGGAATAAATCCTGAAGACTGTCAGAGATACCATGGCTTAACTTTGATATATAAAACAATATTTTTTTAAAAAGTTGACAAAGGGATAGATATTAAAATGTGGTTACATTTCAATGCAAATCATCATCATCTTTTTCTTCCTATTCAGGCCTAGCTCATTCTAGGGACAATTTCCTCAAATATCATCTGTCTACCAAGGGTTAACTGCAAGTTTAGATTTTGTTTCATAAATTTAAAACTACATCCTGTTCCCCACGAAGCAAAGGAAATACAAAGCTATGATTGTTGGTTTTCAAGTGATTAACGTATACAATGTTAGAAATGTTAAACACCTCAATTAAAGTGTACTTTTTCCCTTTGTAGACACAAGGAACCATTCTTCCTGCTCCAAATTTTAACCCTATAATGGACGCCCAATTGCTAGGAGGAGCCCTGCAGGGAATTAGTGAGTATCTTTGCCGATTCTAACACTGATTTCCTCTTTTTCAGAAAGCTCCCAAAAACAACAAGCATTGCCGATTCTAACACTGATTTCCTCTTTTTCAGAAAGCTCCCAAAAACAACAAAAAAAAAAAAAAAAAAAAAAAAAAAAAAAAAAAAAAAAAAAAAAAAGCTCAGAAAATTAAGTATCACCACATATCTGTTGGTTCTTCAAGGAATCACAATAAGACACACTGATGATGTCCAAATAAATCATTTACAATTACAGGAACTAAGAGTTCATCAAGATTAATCCAAAATCTATACCAACTCTTACAGTAATGAACACTTCATTGAGAAAACAAGAAAAAGAAAACAGAATTCTGTGTTACATCACCAGAGTGAGGGCCAAGAAATGAAAGGATTTCAGTTGTAACCAACAATTAACAGCTACCAAGGTCTGCTAAGTCTCCTAATCAGTCATCAAGAAATAAATACAAATKGAATAGGAAGTTTAAAGAACTTATTATCTTTGCAATTTTTGCTTTCAGTGTTTATTCCAAAACCCTTTGGTTTACAAAACCATTTTTCTCCGTTCAGATTTATGTATTTTCCTGTTGAAACTTGTTAGGGTTGCTGAGGGTCAAAATATTGATCTGTTTTTTTATTATCTGAAATGTTTTCTTCACTTTAAAGCTTTTTTTATTAGAGCTTTTTTTTATTAGAGCTTTTACACCTCTTAGGCTTTTCACAAGGTTGTACAGTACCAAAAATTGCATTCAGTTTTCAGTTTCTTTAATGAAAATGTGAGGACTCAGACTTAATGTTGAATGAACCACAATGAGCATTAGTGATCAAAGGGAATCTGAAGAATCTTTATGACTAAGCTGACTACATATGAAAAGTTTTAAACATCTTCCTACACTTCAAATAGTACTTTTAAGGTAATGTTGCTAACATGAAAATATAGAGATTATATTTTTCATTTAATACTCTAAGTACAAGCACGTTAACCTTCATCTCAATTATCCTATCAAAGTACATGGAACAAAGTTCTACTTTAAAGGAAAATTGACAAAATCAACAGTTCAGCTTCAGGGGAGGTAAAGTCACCATATCCTTTACAGGTACTGACTACCTGACCTTCAATCCTGCACACGACATTCATTCTTATGAGGATGTTCAGTCACATATGTTGTCCCATATGATACCAGTGGTACCACACAAATTAATGAAGTTTTATATTTATATTATATAATATTTCTTGGATCTGGATCCTTCTTAGTTTTTGCTATACGGACTATGTAAGCTGTAAAGATTCCTAATGATAACCATTTCCTGAAAAGTAAAGAGAAACCATTATGTACAGTATCCCAGTCCTTAGGATACAAAAACCATTTTACAATTCTAGAATAACTTTCTGAATATGCTAATAATATTATTTTTCAGAAGCAATAATACTGATTCATTATAGAAGTTTAGTAGTATGTTCTAGCCATCAAACAAACCATCATATGTAACATTCAATGAAATATCTTTGGAAATGGGGTAAAATACTACTTTTTAAAACTTCATAACCTATTTTATACAGTTCCTCTGAAATTACAAGTTTTTCAACAAATGGTCTAACAGCAATTTGTCATCCCCATAAGAGAAATCCCTAATAATYAAATGACAATTTAATCAATATCAGGAGAGCACACAAGTATGACTTCCAAGGCTCAGTCACAAATCCTACTACTGGGCGTAGGTCTGAATAAATAAAAGCCCCTATCTGTTTTATTGATGCTTTCAAATCCATTGAGCTTGGGAGAGGTGATGATGCATCTGGTAATAACAGACTGCTTGGCTTTTTGATGGTATTATACCAGCATGAGCAAGATACCTAAGCACAATAAATAAAACTAATGTTGTTTAATACCAGTAGGATATTAGTCTCTCAATCAAGTTTTTCAAGAAATTAGTATAATGTTCTTTAACAAAACACGAACAATCAGAAATGCAAGTAAACAATACCACTTTGTTATTTTGTTTAATTTAGCATCTGTGTAATTTCTTTTTCAGGTTGTGAAAAACAAGTGTTGATTGATATCCTAACTCAACGTTGCAACTCACAGCGGCTCATGATTGCCGAGGCATACAGAGACATGTATGGCAGGGTATGACACAAGCACTTTGTACTTTCATTACTTCTTTCTCTCCTGCCTGCTGTGCAGCTGTCAGCCCTTCTCTCAGGTCAGTCACTGGAACCAAAAGCCTGTCAGACAGCTGGCTGGCACCAACAGGTTGGCACATAACTTTGCTCGTTGGCTGTTGATACCTCTGATGGTATCAGATTGTCATTTCTACAGCAGAAGTATGTCTGCCACGCACAGAGTTAGAAAAGGGCATGGAAAGTTCCTTCTTCTACAGTTCATGCTTCTCTATTGACCAACCTAAAATTTCTGAACAGGCTTATTTCTTCATGTGCTTTTGGGGGTTCTGAAATAAATTTTTCAAGCTTTTGGAATAAATAATAAAACAGCATTGTAACCAAAGTAAAACACAATACAAAGAGTTACAGGCTCTTTGTCTTATTCACATAATGATTAGTGTTCACATCTCAAACACTGACATTCTCACATCTCCTTCCATGTACTTCCATCCACACACTAAGCACCATATTTATCTCAGCTGCTTATTGTGGAATTCATGAATCTTTGAAAGGTGCTTTAAAATTTTAAGGCATAAAAAAAAACTTTTACTTTAAAATTTTTTTAAAATTACTTTTTAAAAAAAAACTTATTTTATCCATATTTGCTGTATATAACAATGTAATTTTTGTTGCACAAGTGCTTAAACATACACAGAGAGATATCCTCATTCTGTTTCTGGATGTACTATTGCTAACCAACTAACTTTGGGAAAGTTGAAATGCCTGCATTTTCCTTAGTTACTACAGCTGTATAGGGACAAAAATAATAGCAACTCCTTCTGCAAAATTCCTGTGAAAGTGATGAGAAGTGCTGCRTGAAACTATTGGATCAAATTGACACGACATACCCTTCCCCTGAAAGAAGCCAGGCAAACACTTAACATGAAATCAAATTTTCTTCATTTCTTGAAGCCTGTAAAAGAAAGGGCTCACTGGAAAATTCCTTGAAGGTCATTGTCTGCTTGCCATTGAATCAATCAGCATGAGTGAGAACAATGGTTTTGAACAAATGCTACTACAGAGCCATCTATTTAATTAGGGCTAACTAATTGAATGGTTCATTCAAAAACCCCACATCTTGTGGTGCTCTTAACATCACGAGTTAGTGACCAGCAGAACAGTGTGTTTTTTCCTTTGGGTAACCAAGACATTTTCTAGCGACAACCTTTGTGCCAACTCTATATCAAAATACCTCAAAACTGTTGACCCCTAGATAAGCTCAAACACCCACTTACTCTTCTAGAACCAGAGGAAAAAGAGCTGGATTTAATCACTATAAGTGGGTCAATTTTGTGTTGTTACCCATGTTCAGGAGATCAGTGACTTTATTTGGACTACTGGAAAAAGTCAAAAMCACAATAATTGTGATGTTCTTTGATGTAGTCTTATTGGATCAATATATTTTAAAAAGACCATAAAATAACTGAATCACAGTTATCGGCCTTCCAAAGATTGCTACAATGATTGAAATCAGTGTACCTAARTTATTAAAAGTATTTTTTCAATTATAACATATCTATTAGGTTACCATCACACATGCAAACCACACAAGTTCAGTGTTTATCCATGAAATATTCCTCACTGAGTTTGAATTTTACTCATAGAAAACTAAAGTATATCAAGATACCCAAAGGTGCCTGTAACATAAAGCATTCTTTCCAAGTGTTCAGTTAACTCCTTCATCACTTCTCTGCTCCATCCATAGAAGCTGGTTGGTTTGTTTTAGCCTCTTCTTTGTAGTGTATCCACTGGACCTAGCACTCTAACAAGGGAAAATGTTTTAAAGCTCCATATGATGYTTTTATCTTTAATTTCTACTCTTTGATACATGACCAAGAGATAACACAATATCACAATAAATAATTGGCTAATGTCCTTCAGGAATGAAGTTATTTCATATTCACGGAGAACAATTACTGACTTGTTCCTCACTCATCTAGTTGGTTTTTCTTTTCAAACAAAAAAAATTTAACAAACCAATAAATCCCTATGAAAACACATTACCTTTAAATTCATGCCTCTTTCAGCCATAGGAGTCAGCCTGAAGTGCTATAAAGCCAGTAGACACACACCTAAAGATCTAGAAGAAAGAAAAAGGCCAAAGAAAACCCCAGATGTTCTTTTTAAGAATTTTAGCTGCTAAATTTGTGAATAATAATAGAAAGAAAAGACAAGCTAACTGTTTCCATATTCCAGCAACAGGCTACAGAGTATTCTAAACTCATGCAACATACTGCAATATACCCACAATTATAATTCAAATGAATTCATTAAACACTGGGTATGCTTTAAAGTGCAAGATACATCATGATACTCTTGAAAGTTTCCCAAAAAAAACCACACCAAAAATGTTATACATCTTTTCTCAAATTGCTGCAGTTTGTGCTTTGAAAGATAATTYAGCACACGTAGCATTTCCCTGGCTGTAATGTGTCCTACTGGTTATATTGCATCGAGCAAATGTGCCATTCGGCAGCCCCAGTTTATGAGTGGTAAACACTGCAGGACAAGGCAGAAGTTTTAACCTTGTCAGTTCAATTTATGGTAAACCTGTTGGTCCAATCCTCTTCCCTCTTTATTTCACTTCAGTCTGCTCAATATGGTAGCCACTATGACCATTTATTAGACGAATGTTAACTGTGGCATATTAAAAGGAGAGAAATATAAAAATAAAAAAAAAAAAAAAAAAAAAAAAAAAAAAAAAAAAAAAAAAAAAAAAAAAAAAAAAAAAAAAAAAAAAAAAAAAGAAAGACCTGAACTAGCTGCATGATTTGGACATACAGAGAAGCTTTAATATTCCTTCTTACAATTAGCTTTCAAGGATTTCTTACGGCAAAGATGATTAGGAAATTAAAATAATGACAACTTAGAGCTGTCTTTTCTTATTTGCAATACTTCACTTTCCTTAGTTCTGATTGCAGGAGCAATTGTTAAGTAGTATCCATTTGTATTATTAATTCATTTTCCCACAGGCACATTACCAGAAGTAAAATGTCTTAATGAATTAATTTCTAGTCCATGTGTGATTTCGTGGTTGTCAAATGAACCTAATGTGCATTCACTGAAAACTGTATGTTTCTTCATCATAAATTTAATTTTTAATGAGCATATGTTGCACTTCATTGCTRCTCTAGCTATTAATTATATTCAGAAATGTATCAAAATTAAAGTACAGGCCTGAAAAAAATACAGCTCTGAAAACTATTGTTTATATAATGAGAACTGTTTCTGGCATGCCTTTCAATTCAGACATAGACTAGAACATATCTGACAGGTATCCAGTGCTGCATACAAAATATCTAAAAAAGAAAGAAAGACTGCACAAGTGTCCTCAATCAGAAACATCAATAGTAAGTTAACAAGCTTTTGGCATTTGCAGTGTTTTGAAAGATGCTACTGGGAATGGGGAGAATGAGGAGGAAACTGATGCATTACTCACATACCTGGCAAGAAAGAACTGAAAAACAGGGGGAAAGGAGGGTTTCTTATTATTAATCCAGCATCTATCAAAAGTACTGAATTCAGTTTAAATGTAAAATATACCTGAACTGAAGCTCATAACCATCCAGCAATCCAAAGCCAGTATTTTTATGTACTAAGAGCAGTACAGATGATTTTTTAAATTCACATATTAACCCTGAAAAGACCACAAGAAATCACCTTTGTTCTGTGATACTTGTCTTCCAAAGGCATTTACCTCTTTCAGAGGCACACAGAGAAAATGTTAGGGGAACCTGCAGATGCTCTGCTGTGATATTTAGTTTTCCAAGACTTTAAGTAATAGTTGCACTTAAACACCTGTGTTTTCTTCTCTAATCCATTGTGGTCTACTGGCTTGTGCACCTATTCTCATCTTGCCCAGCAAGTACTATTTAAAAGAATCCTTTTTTTACTTAGTCTTAGCCAGAATTCGTCTTTGACACTACACAGAAAAACACTATTTTTTTATGCTGTCTTAATAAAGTGTGATTATAAAGATAATCCTGTCTGGGCATCTCCTTTTTCTTTTCAAGGATCTAATAACAGACCTAAAAGAGAATCTCTCTCATCATTTCAAAGAAGTTATGGTTGGCTTGATGTATCCACCTGCCTCCTATGATGCCCACGAGCTTTGGCATGCCTTGAAGGTAATCTTCATATTCCAAATTGCTTAGAGTTGCAGTCATTAATTAAAGTACWGAAAATACTTCTTTTTTTTAACATTTAATTGGTTGATAAATTACTGAAAGTACACTGGAGCAATTTACTATCACATAGTTTACTAGTCATCAGAAATAAGTGCTATTTCAAGTTTATTCATTGGTATGCTAAAATCAGCATAAAAATATCCTTCTCATGTAGCAAATAGAACCCATTTAACACCCATGGTAAACTCAGGAAATGAAGAAAGTTTATAGAGGGAAATGTAAGGTGCTCTTTCTGCAAGCATTTATGTATGTTATAACCCAAATTTATTTCCACAGCCAGTGCCATGTACTAAGACTCCATCTCTCAAAAGACCAATGCTTCTTTAGCAGAACATGTCTTTGCATAAACACTTGCAAATTACTCYGTGACAAAGCAATGATTACTCCCCTGAAACACAGCTGATCTCCCAATTTGAAGAAAATATTTTCTTTTATTCCCAAGATCTGAGACTGCAATCCTCACACAACTGAAGTCTTGAAACAAAACCATTTTTTCAAATATCATGTCACTAAYGAATGAAATTCATTCCCATGGGGCATTGTGGAGTTCACAAGCACAAATCAGTTCATAAAGAACTTCAATAAATTCTTTGAAAAYAGGTTGACTGTTGGCAATTGAAAATAATTATCGTTCTCAGGAAATTCCTGAATTGCCATTTCYGAAAGATAGGAAGGCACATCAGAGTTCAACACAGTTTTCCTTTTCTTTCCATGAGTATTTGCTGTCTGCTGTCACAGGCAAGATACAGATTATATGATTTTGGGCAAGATGATCTATTTTGTCAATTTTGAGAATTCCCTCAGCCCCAAAAAGAGTTAGCAGTTTTTTCTTGTTCTTCAGACAGTTAAATCAATGCACTTTTTAGAACTACCAATACGTTTTTATTACAGCTGGCATTAAAAGGATTGTGAAATGTCATTGTTAACAAAGGTATCATGACTTTTATTAACATTATTGACAAGATTGCCAAAGTTTATTTTTTCCTAAATGTAGATCAAGGTTGAACTTTCTTATAATACTCCATCTTGATCTGGGTTCTTATGACCAAGTTAAAAAACAGACCCATGCATCTATGGACTCTAATGTTCTTCCATTACCTCAAATGCYGAATACTCACGAACACTATATACATGTGCATATCAAAAGGAGCATATGCACCATACCTTATGTCAATGGAAGCTTATAAAATTAATTCAAATCCTGCAGGAAAATACAGTGATTGCATTGCATATATGGCCAGATGTTTTCCTTTAATAGCAAGTTCTATGCTAGATAGTACAGACTGTGGCATTCCTAATAAATTACAAAACAAAACAAAACAAACAAACAACAACMAAAAAAACCCACAAAGACAGACCAACATAATAGCTGTGCTCATGTCTACTTCAGATTTCCTGAACACTTGCTAGAGATGTATGCTCAATCTTTGCATTTGATTTCTTTCAGCACATAATCTTAAACTATGAAATCATTCTCATTATGTTTCTGTCAACACTAGTGTTGTTTCACTCCCCACTTGCTAATGTACGTGCTGAAATTCAGATTAAGGAGAAACATATTTGAAATACAGGGTTTTACTTACTAAAAGACATTTAAACTAGACTATGCCAAGTACACTCTGCAGAGACTGCTATTATTTTGTTATTTCTGATAAGGACACCATTGCTTTCTTCTAAAAATTGGGGTTTCTACTACACAACATMTTTTCATATGTTTTCTTTACTTCTTTCTATACAGGGAGTAGATACAGAAGAAAACTGCCTAATTGACATATTAGCCTCAAGATCAAATATGGAGATCTTCCAGATGAAAGAAGCCTACCTGATGCGTAAGGTTTTTTAACAAGTGCACCRTAGTAGTTGTACTATGTGTATTCTGGAGGTATTAGCAGACATGAAGAAACAGAACTAAAAAAATGACTCCTAAATACTGACTGGCTCCCTTCCCACCCTCTCCCACAGCTACATACAAAAGGCTGAAGCAATGTGGGTGGGTGGGTGGGCAGATGAGTGGGGACAGCAACTGAAGGCCTCCAGCAGGGCCACACAGACATGCCAACTCTACAGCCAGGCCCCTGTGTAGAACATGCCCAGGTTACAGTGAAATAGACACCACAGAAAATGGACCAGTATTTGAAACCTATTTATTCTTTATTTGATAATCTTAATTTGTACTACTCTCAGTATGTTCATTGGTGATTTAGATTGTATGTTTTTGGTTCAACCTAGAATACAATACTGATCTTCAACAAGATATCGATTCTGAGACTTCAGGTCACTTCAGAGATACACTCATGAACCTTGCTCAGGTACTGGAAAAACAAGTAGCATGACTTACACTTCTAAAAGATTCATAATGACTTTTGACAGTGTTTGATGAGTTTTACATTTTAAAGTGATGGTAATTAAAGCAAGTTCAATAGGGCTGCACTTTTTAACATGAGACAGAAGGAAAGCTGATGAGGAAGAGAAACTGAATTCCTCCATCTACTCTGACTTTGGCTATCAGATGGTGGCAAAGGTAAWCAGATTAGCTTATGAAGTCTTTAATAAGTATTATAAAGTATTATAAAGTATTTAATTTATAAAATTCAACTGCTGACCCTCAACTCCRTCTCATCACAAAATGAGTCTACTTGCATGTACAAATGAGACTGTCATTTTTAAAACACRTTTTCTCTGTTATCAGGATATATCATAATCCAGTCAAAACATTATGTGAAAAGAGAGATATAGTCACATTTGACTAAGAAATAAAGAATTAAATAGTTCTCTACTTAAAACACGATGCTCTTTGTGATATTGCATATGCTAAATCACTACATGCTTACACAGAGGCAAAGGAAGTGTCACTTTTACAGACCAACTTCTGCAGTTTTACCAATCTGTAGTTTATACAACAAAGTGGTCATCCTTGTCCAATCATAAGCTCCCATTCTCTTTGTAGTCACTGTGCTCATTATCTTTAAAATCTTTTGCAAACTAGAGTAACAAATAATGACAAAAGGACCACCAGGGGTTAACAGCATACATAAAGGGTATCTGTATTTTTACATAAATGAATGGCTGGGGAAAAGCTTATAACATAAGCTCATCTGCCCACCCACCCATTTCAAATAGCAGTAGGCATCACTGAGATACAGACAGCAGAAGTTTCAAAAGTAGGACACATAAACACAAAATATTTTTTTCTCATGCTGGATGTTTTTTGCCTGATAATGAAAATACTTCCTTGCTTAAAAATGAAGACCTAGAGGTAAGCAATCTCACTTCTCATCTTTATTAAAACCATGTGGCATACTTTACCCATCAAATGAACCAAATATAAAATAATCTCAGATTATACATTACTAGCCCTTATTTTCTTAAACACCAGATAYTGAAATCAGCAACTTCTTAGTTAACAAGATCTGCTATTTCGCTCAAGGAAGAGTTGCAGAAAATTTCGACTTTATTCAGTTACACTGTAGGCTTCTGAAGAGTACTGGTCGAATATGTTTGGATATGATCATATATTAAAACTCAGTGATATTTCATTAAAACATACCCTTTCTAGTTCTATAACCATGCAMCATTTCCAATGCATCCTTTAATGCTTTGTTGCCGAAACCTTTTGCTTTGATTTCTATTAAATCTTGGGATTGATGACACACGTGAGACTACTCAGAGAAGTAAACATGATTCACATATATGAAGTGTTCAATTATTATAGTATTGTATTTATGGTTTTTGTGAATAGTCTCAGATTAGAAATTATAGGTTTYCCTACAGAAATGAAAAGAGTTAAAAGAGTTTCAAATTCAGGGTACYTAATATTCTAGTCTGAGACAAACAGATTTTATTCTAACTCACTTTTTTTTTTTTGCGTATTAATTGAAATATGATAATTTCTACAATGTAAAACCTAATTATACAAATGTTACTGGAGAAGGTGGCCATTTGATTCATGTAGAGCAATATTAAAGTTATTTTAGTGTTCACTTGCCTGTCTTTATTTCCTTTGTTTTCTTGTGTATGTAATTTCATGCTGTCATTCCATCATAATTTACCTTAAATAATTTATCTTACTACTAGAAATTTCACTGTGTGAAATTCTCACCATTTAATTAAAATGTAAATTAACATTTTTAACAAAAAGGAACTACAAATGAGTCATTCTACAAGCTGACAGCCAATACCTAATTTTAATCCTCCCCTTCACATATAAGGTAACATGACTGTAAATTTTAAACAAAATTGCTTCGAACAAAGCAATATTATGCACACATAATTAAGGCAGTAATTACATGCGCTTGAGAGGCTTACTACCATGATTCATTTGTATCCTTACCAGATGAGTGTGGTTAAAAAAGCAATTCCAAAAGTAGTGTGCTTGCCTCTTTTTCTGACTTTATAATTCAGATCATAGTGTGTTTAGTAAGAAATTTAACTTGTTTTATGTAAGTGAATAGCTATTAAATGTATGGGAAAATTGGAAGTATTCTTTTGCAGTTTGTGTATCAAAGTTGTCAAACAATTTCCTAGTCTTGGATCTTAATTTTAGACCATTATTATGAGGAAGAAAAATCTCCATTATTTTATGAGTTTGCTCCTACGTTTTGTGCAGGAAGAAGAAAACACTGAGAAAATATTCTTCTGGTAATACATATATATATTGATAAAAACTAATCAGTGAATGATAAATGTTACTCTTATCCTCGTTTTCCCCCTCAGAGTTAGATTAGTATAAGCAATGTAACATCCATWATTCTGAAAGTGATAGTGGAATTGTGGTGGTCAGGTAAAAGCTTATCTAAAACTGGACTAAAAATGGGATAGGTTTACCAACATCCCCTGCTTTTTCCTCTCAAAAGACTGTCTGTCATTCCAGAATTYCTCTTATTAAAGAAAGTTACGACATAACATGACAGCTTCAAGATCTTTTCTACGTTTGCAAATTCAACCATGCAATATACTGATCCAACCTAAAAGCCTGTATATGTTATCTCAATAAATACAACATAGCTTCATATACAGAGAATTTTCTATTCCTACTTTATGTTACTGAGTATTTAGGATCTAACTTTTGAATAAAATGTATCTCTTTTTTCCCTCAGGGAACAAGAATGGAAGGATATGCAGACCCTTCCACAGCTGCTCAGGATGCAATGGTAAATACGCTCAGATGTGAACTTCTCAAACATTAAAAAAAAAAAAAAATCGCTGAAAAGTGATTTAGTAATTACTTAAAGAATTTTGCTCTTTTTTTTTTCCTTTTCCTGACACATTAGATTCTATGGGAAGCATGTCAGCAAAAGACAGGCGAACACAAAAATATGCTGCAAATGATTCTCTGCAACAGGAGTCACCAGCAGTTGTGGATGGGTAATCCAGCAGTTCAGCTGTTTGAACATAGAGTGGAAAGGAAAAACGTGACTCACTACTAAAGCCATGCTTTGCATACCAAGACAGCCAGCATGCAGCAGGACATTAGCGTGAAACCTAAGTGTGAACTGTTGGAGCTCTCAGACTTCCACTGATGTTAATGGGAATTTGGAAGTAATGCAAAACTGAACTTTGCCCAATGAATACTGACAGCTGTAGACAGAACAGGGAGGCATCAGGGATGCATAACCTAGGGAAGAATGCATGACCCTAGAAAGGCAAATGCTACAGCTGCACTGAGTTTATATATGACACAATGGGATGAG
Source organism: Malurus melanocephalus (assembly GCF_030028575.1). Classification (NCBI taxonomy): domain Eukaryota; kingdom Metazoa; phylum Chordata; class Aves; order Passeriformes; family Maluridae; genus Malurus; species Malurus melanocephalus. The sequence continues at coordinate 462,444 of NW_026623584.1, read as the reverse complement.
GGAGATTTTTCTTAACTATTTTATTCATTTTTCCTAAGTAACAAATGTTTGTATGTGAAAACACCTTGCTGTGTTGAAGCTTTTCCCCAGAAATTTCACGTCAGTGGTCACATCCACTCTCCCATGATGAACAAAACCACATAAGCATAAGGGTGGCCCACTTTCATTTAAAACAGAAAATCAAACATAGCGACAGATTGCAAGAAATTTATGTGAGCTTGTCCAAATGTTCCATTGTAGAAAAGAAACCTATTATGTCCCTTTGGTGACAAGTTTGAGTTTCTGCTCTGCAGTGGAAAAACAGTCTGCTGACAAGTTTATCACTGTGCAGCCACCTGTATTTCTTATGTCAACTTCCAACAGTAGCTTACAACTGCTTTGCTATCATGAATCAACAAATTCATTCAGCTGATGATGATAGGATTAACACATCTGCTTTATATTCTGCACTCTTCCTGATATTTGAGGGCTCTGCCTGTACTGTAGTACTCTGTAAGTTTTGCAGTAAGGAATGCACCAAAAAAATTTCCTCCTTCCCTAAAAGAAAAAGCACACCCTGCATATTTTCATGTCTGGATACCTGCATCATGCAGCGAGTTTGAGTGTCATGCAAATCATGGCTTCTCGTCACAATCCGTGAAATTCACTGATTTTAGCCAAAATGAGCAAAGAAGTTGTCTTACTAACATGACATTCTTACAAGTTTCATGGACAGATATTGCTAGATATGTGATGCACTTTCAYTTTATACTCTAGACTGAAGAACCCAGGGGGAGAATGTTATAGAAGCCAGATTTCAGGCTACTCATTTGGATTGCCTGAACTGGCGGAATACAAATATTATGAAACACTGAGAATAATAAGGGACGGAAATAAACTCAGTAGTGATAATTCTGGGGAGAAGCAAGGAAAAAACAAAAAAGCAAGTTGATCATTATTAATGAATAGTGAATATACAGAATATAACAGGATTTTTTTTTCCTCCCACCAAGTTTTCCAAGAGTTCCAAAAAATCTCTGGGCAAGACATAGTAGATGCCATTAATGAATGCTATGATGGATACTTTCAAGAATTACTGGTTGCAATAGGTAATGTAAAGATACTATTTTTACTAGCAGCAATCTCTTAATAAATATCTAGTATGTTATCTCTTGTGCATCAAGAATATTATTTTTTCTGATATTTTATCCACTTTAATCTCCCATGTTGTGCAAATAAATTTTCAGACATAATTAGAAAATTTTAACCGCTTTCCCATGTTTGTGTAAATATAAAAATGTATTTACACAGCACTAGCTTCTGATTGAGCAGAAGTAGTATCTAATTTTTATTTGATAACAAATTTTGTGTGAATAAGGATATCGCGGATTTCCAACTGACGTTACACATATTAAGTAACCAGCAAAGTTTTCAGGACTTTGGTGGTATATAAACAAGTTTCAAGCTTTATGTACATTTGTCCTTCATTTATAGAATAAGGATAAAAATATTTCTACAAATAGGATATGTGAGTTTATTCACTGGTATTTAAYAGGTGCTTTGATGCAACAGCAATGAGGACCCACCCAAAACAAATACCAAACTTTAAAAATTATAAATACAGTTGCATTAGTGAATATTGGTAGCTTAATTTTAACCCGAGGCATGGACAGCACTTTGCAGCTTTATATTTTAAGGAGCCTAAAACCAAAAGAAATAATTTCATAATAATGTTCTGGTTACCTGTTGCAATTCTTCCCTCTAGTTCTCTGCATTCGTGACAAGCCTTCCTACTTTGCTTACCGGCTTTATAATGCAATTCATGTAAGTAGTCATTCTTCTTGACATATCATAAAAAGCAGCTTCCATATTTTGTTTGATTATTCTTCAACAAGTACTTACAAATCAGTCTCTTCAATATCTAAGGTGTGATTGCATGTTTTAAAACTGTTGGCACCTACATAAATGTCAAAGCAGTAGTGCCTAAGCAACAGTCGGAATTCAGCAGTAAAAGGTTAAGTATTTAGATACCTTAAAAAATATTTGTCTGGTCAAATGTTTTCATTAGAGACATTTCTTTTCTATGGATGGTATCTCCCCTGCTGAGCAGAACTTCATGTGCACTTTTCTTACTATGTAATTTTTTGTCTCTAGAGATTTAATATGTATGGCTAAAAATTAAATCATAAATTAATGTTACTTAAAGACAAATGGTCGCACTTCTTTGTAGAACCTCGTGCGGATTCTTTTAATTTTTGTGGGCTAACTTCTTTTGACTGTTTTTATTGCCACTAGATGTCCTCACTGTCCACGCAATTACAAAATGAACATTAATTTAGAAACAGTTAAAATAAAACACATCTGAACACATACCATGTAAATAATAAATCTATGGTTAAAAATCTTATTGAATTCACATGAGGCAGCAGTTGTGAAATAAATTACTGACCTCATTAAAATTTGAATGGAGTCTWCAACTACAGTCACAACTGCTACCCACAAACTGAATTCCTAAGAACACTGGCAAAAAAAGTTCATCAGATTTCCTTTTATAAAAGTTTCAGTGCATGGCTAAATCACTGGCATATGGGGACCCACTGTTATTCAGTTACCTGAATTCTATTATTTGAGTACATGAAAACTCTGTAGGATAAAACCCTTACATGCTTAGATTCCTTTTAAATCTAGGATACCCTATATACTTACATACCCTGTATGGGTATATCTTACCTTTATTTACTGAACATTAATATGAGCATACACAGGCAAACACATATTGTATAGCTGTCAAGTTTCCTCAGTTTCCTCTCATCTTTTTTCATTTTAGGACTTTGGGTTTCACAATAAAACAGTTATTAGGATTCTCATTGCCAGGAGTGAGATTGACTTGATGAACATACGACAGCGATACAAAGAGAGATATGGGAAATCACTCTTCCATGACATCAAAGTAAGTTTTTAAAAACTTTTGCATATTCAGCACCAGTATCACACAGACTGTGCCCCTCTGTTTAACAATTTGATTTAAAAAAAAAAAAAAAAAAAAGCAAGGTGTAAAAATAATAGAGCATTTTCAGTGCCCCAGTTTAAGTGAACAGTGAATTCTCAACTCACTGTGATTTTATCCCTACCCAGTGCAACATGGGTATATAAACAGGGTATATAAAACAGGAGTTTGTATGMATGTTTTCTACACCACTTGATAACAGCTTATTTCATGTTATTCTGCAAGATTAGGTTGACACCACTTTTGGGCAAAGCTGAAATCAATATCTGGTTTTATCTTTGTGYTTAGATAGTMCCTACACAAACCCTGTTCCTCTAGTACTCCTGGTCTGTATCTTAAAACTTAACTTTAAAACTGTTTAATTGTACAAAAAAAATATTCTTGCTAAGACACTACCTTTTTGTGTCACTATAATCCAACTGCAAGATGTGCAACAACTTTATGAAATCACTCATGAYTTTTTGGTATTGAACTTGAGAAGTAATAAGCAGATATGATCCAGCCTTTCAAACTTAGATTGTTTCTAGGTGCCCAGGAAACTAAAGGCCAAGGCATGTGAAATTTTAAAAATCTCAGGCTAGAATCCTTATGAAAACAGTGTAATGTTTTACCAAAAAAATCAGAAAACTATAGTCACAGAAATGTTGATTTTTTTTTTTCCTTGCAGCATTTTGCTTCAGGGCACTATGAGAGTGCTTTACTTGCTATCTGTGCTGGTGATACAGAAGATTATTAAGTAAGAAGATGAACTCTGAAGACTGTGCAAACCTATTTTAAATAGAAATTGAAGCTTTATGCAATGCACTAACTGTAAGAGATCCCTATTTCACATATTACAACAGCAAAATTAGTATTGTATATTTGCTAATATTAAATCTCTCTTGAGATGGGAAAAAATGTTGCCAGGAACATGGTTTTATCCCTAGTTCTAATTAATGTTTCTGGTTTTACAATTAATGTAAATTAATGGAGCAAATGATAAAGTTACTCCATRTAAGCATTTGTTTATCATTTAGTGTCACAACATCCCAAACATTTATCAMCAGGCTCTGGAAGAATTTATTCACTTGCTCATTGGAGAGAAAAAAATATTTTGCTTTATTTACTTTTAGCAAGAGGATTTCTTCCTTTAAGGGATTGTTTTCTTCTCTTTCCTGCTTCATACATCTCATATTTTATGCTTTTGAATACGATTGTTTTAGATACTACCAGTCTAAGCATCTGCCCCCATGTATTATCAGTCATTCACCAGAGTGCTTTTGTATTCTTTCCTTTAGCTCACATAATGGCATTTCCCCTATTCTGTTTGAAACAGAGGTAAAAATTAGAATCAAGTACCCCATGCATTCCAGTGTCATGAGCTGGAAAACTTGGARGATGAAGCACTACTTAGCTTTTCAGCATAGGATCCGTTCCAGAGGATTAAACTCTGAATTCCATTTTAACCTATTTCATTTTCATCATTAATTGAATACTGACCTTCACATCATGGAGGTATATCCAGGATGGTATCATGCAGGAATTGACTACCAGTGGGTAACGCTGCACGTCTAAGTGAGGCTGAAGGACAATCTGGCAGCATCTGGTGACAGCAGCTTCCACCGCAAGGAGGAAAGGCGGTAAACCCGACCTCGAGTCCTCATCCCACAGAAAATCCAGACGCTATTTTTAAATACCCGGGTCTATTCAGGGCAGCCTATCCATGARAATTCCCAGCCTGTGCGAATGTACCTCCCGTCAGCCTCTCACGGAAATAGAGAGAAGCGAGGCAAAGTGTGGTAATGTTCACTGAAATATCTGCCCGTGGCTTTTCTCCCGCCGCCACGAGGTGTCCAGCTGGTCACAGACCTTGGAGATAGTTTTTAGAGAGGCACTTTCTGCAGGTGCAGCTCCGTGTGACTGAACAAGGCACTGCTACAGAAAGGTACAAATTARTGGTTGCTTTTGTGACGTTCGCACCTGTCTCTACCCTCAGCCTCTGGAAATAACACTAATTACAGCGTTTCCGGCGTCTTTGCAAATACTGGCTTCGTATTACAAATATATTTATAATAAATTTAAAATTTCTTCCGAACCTCTCTTGAGTTTGACTCATTTCCAAACACTTCGGGTGAATAGTGAAACTGCTAAGCKAGAACATTGGGAGAAACGGCTTCGGGAACAAAAATAAATGGGAGGGGGAGCGGAGGGGAGAATGAGTTGAACATTGTCCCAGCTGCTCAACATTAACATAATTCTCACCGAAGTTATTTTGTAACTGTAGCTGAACGTAGCTCCCAACACCCGTACCTCGGCACTGTGGAGTCACTTCGTTTTAACGCTACAGATGTGCAGAAAGGAACAACGACACTTCTCTCAACTGTAAATGAGCTGCGGACCCAACTGGTTCCCACAGAACACGGTCCTAAGCTCCTGCCACAATACCCGAGGCGAGAGCTCCGCGCAGAGCCCGTCACAAAATGGCAGCGGCGGCGCTAGGACCCGACGGGCCGCGGGGCCGCTCTCACGCCAACGCCAGGCAGGAGGCGGGTCCCGAGGTGCTGGGCCCCACCCCCATGGCCTCTCCTGTTTTTACTGGACAAAGACGACGTCAATCTCTTACCTCCGCCTATCGCCGATGCGCCTCTTCTCGCCCCGCCCCCAGCAGCCGGGCGCCACTTCTTGGGAAGTTGACGGCTGGAAGTGGCGCTTGGAGCGTGGCGTTCGTGTTGTTGGTGGCAGCCCGGCCGYAGGCCCCCGGTGCCCTAGAGCTGGAAGCGGAGAGGCAGCCGGACGAGCTGGGCCCGGAGCAGCAGCAGCAGGAGCGGCGGCCGCTCGTCTCCTCGCCGCCGCCGATGGAGGCGAGCCTGACGTGTGCCGTGTGCCTGTCGCTGTTGGAGGAGCCGGTGACGCTGCCGCTGTGCTCGCACAACTTCTGCCGGGGCTGCGTGCTGGAGTGCCTGGCCTCGGCCGAGGCCGCCCGCCTGCGGCAGCTGCAGCGGAGCCCGGGGCAGGCCCGACTCGGCCGCGGGGCGCCGGGGCCGGTCCCGGGCCCGCCCTGCGCCCGGGTGCCGTGTCCGCTGTGCAGGAAGCTGTGCCTGCTGCCCCGCGGCGGAGTCGCCGCCCTGCCCGTCAACACCACCCTGGCGGAGGTGGTCAAGCTCTACCGGTCCGGCGCGGCGGGCGCCGCCGCGACCGGGGAGGTGGCGTCGGGGCTGAAGCCGGGGTCCGACCTGCTCTCCCCGCCGGCGTTCGGGGGAAGCTGCCAGAAACACCCGAGCCGGCCGGTGCAGCTCTACTGCCGCATGTGCCGGCAGGCGGGGTGCGGGCAATGCGTCTCCGAGGAGCATCAGGGCATCTTCCACTCTGTCAACCTCATAGACACGGTGTACCAGGAGGAAAAAGTAAGGCGCCAGGGGCCTGGCTGGGAGGTCGGGCTGTCCACTGGAGATCCCACCGGGCACGGGTTGCTTTTACTCAGAAACGCAGGAGAAACCGCAGCGTAGTAGACGGGAGAGRGGCAGATATCTTGCTGCTTTGGGGCAGTCAGGAGTTGCTTGTGGCCTGCCGGGGTGTGCCTTCCCCTCATGTCGTCAGGCTGCATCCAACGCACACGGGACCTGGCAGAATTACAGTAGCAATAAATCTGAACCTAGTTTACCGAAAGACCTGGACAGCTGAGTTTTGGGTGTTGTCGGATTTTTTTTGGTTTGATGAGGGASCGGAGGGGAGATTGGTGTTTGGTTTTTTGTTGTTGTTTTTCCAAATTCAGGAAGATCTAACAAGTCAAAAAAACCACCCACAGATGTTTTGTTTATAGGCTTTCTGAACAGCCATAGGTAATTTGGGTCATAGATAATTGCATATTTAGGGAGAGATAGTTTGGGCGAGTAATAATAAATGTTAAAACAAGATACCTTCCAGTTTGCATAAGAAAGCAACTGCCTGCCATAATGGTTTCTTGGCTGGCTGTAGAAGTTGTGATTTTTAACCAAGTAGTGACTATTTGGATAGAATAAGCTTTTCATATCCTGTGCAAATTGGGTGCAGGGTGGCAGGTCTGTTGTGAAGTAATTGAAATGCAGGACAGTGATGAAAAGTACAAGTATAAAAATTTAAATACAGCACTGACTATTCTTTAAGACAAAAGTTGCTTTTGCACTGATTTTCCTCCTGCCTCTCCCATCACCAATTGTGTGTCACTTGGGAAACCAGAGGAAAACAGCCTGTGCACTAGACATACTACATAATGTAGTGATACTGTAGAGATAAAGGAGGAAAACTCACTGATAATACTAGTTTAAACCCCAACAGAAATATCTTGATTATGAGCAGCTTTCTATTTTAGCAATGTGAAAAAGAAAAAGTTAATATCACACAGGTTTTGTCTAAACTGGAATAACAGCATTAAAACTTATATTGTGATAGGTATATATGAGAGGAAAGGTTAAAAAAAAGCCTAAGGAAAACAGTGGTTTAACTATAGTCATTCTATCATTATGCATTGTAGGTGAGCCTAATGGGAAACACCAGAATAAAGTTTGTGTACTGATCCAGGAAATCATTAAATGTTATTAAGGGATGTTTTGAATCACAAGCTTTTTTACTATTTTGTACAGAATATCACAGAATTGATGGGGTTGGAAGGAACCTCTGGAGATCACCGAGTCCAACCCCCTTGCCAAGGCAGGGTCACCTAGAGCAGGTGACGCAGGAATGTGTCCAGGTGGGGTTTGAATGTTTCCAGAGAGTAGACTCTACAGCCTCCGTGGACAGCCTGTTCCAGTGSTCTTCCACGCTCAATGTAAAAAAGTTCTACCCCATGTTGAGGTGAAACTTCTTGTGGTTAGCATATGGCCACTGCTCTTTGTTGTGTTCCTGGGAACCACTGGAAAGAGCCTGGCACCCTCCTTTTGGCCCACCTGTGAGATATTTGTATGTGTTCATGAGATCCTCTTTCAGTCTTCTCCAGACTAAACAGGCCCAGCTCCTGCAGTTTYTCCGTGTAAAAGAGATGCTCCAGACCTCTGATCATCCTTGTGGCCCTCCACTCTACCATCTCCAGTAGCTCCTTGTCTGTCTTGATCTGATTCTAGATAAGCACTGAAACATATTTATTTTATGGCATGGATAAAGTTGAAATAAGTGTTTCAATTGTCTTGCAGTTAACCTTCTTTAGCACTCTGAAACAAATGAGAATGATAAATGAGAAGCTGGAGAATGAGATCTCAAAACGACCGAATGATATAGATGTGAGTTACAGATGCTGGATGTTATATGTGTGTGTGTGTGTGTGTGTGTCTTTTTTTCTCTTCTCATGGTAGTTTAATCACAACCTGGAGCATACAGGTGCTCCTTAAGGCAAAGACATGATCTGAGCTTACTTAGAGAAGTGACTCAGTGTGAACATTGCTATTGCATCTACATATGTTCTTATGTTCTCATGCTTCTAGGTAATGCTGAAAAATGATATGGAGATAATTGAGCTGAAATTTGGAGAAGTTTTCAAAACTCTAGAAATGAAAAARCAGCAGTTACTAGAAGATGTTGAAAGTCAAAGAGTTAAAAAAGAAGAAGAGTTTCAGATTTGGAAGAAAATGAAAGAAACTCACAAGAAGACCATTGAAAATTTTTTGAAGGATTGTGAAAAGCTTGTCCATGAGTGTGATCCTCAGTGTTTCCTGGAGGTGATTGCCTTTTGYTTTGATATAAGTTGTATAAAGAACTCAGATAGAGCCTGCTATATGGCAGATTTTGATTGTGATTGATCAGGAAAAACAAAGTCARCCAATGAGTAATGCAGAGTACAATTAGTTAACACTTCATATTTTTTTTAAACAATGTTTTTCATTTTTAGAAAAATTTTAAGAAGATTTATTTGCAGCTTATCAATGACTTAYTGTATGCTTTCCTAAGAAACAATGTATTTCTGATTTCTGCAGTGGGTCTTTTTGCTGCCTGTAAATAAATGGAAAGCTAAGGAAGTATAGAGTTTGACTGTGTGGTAACAACTAATTAAGGAAAATTTAACTTTTACTTGAAGTAAAAGGAGCTCCCACTTTTGGAAGAAGTTTTGTGACTCCAGTGATTAGTATGTTACTAATCACTTCCACATCTTTTAACTTCCTCCTTTTCTTCCTGTTGTTCCTCCCCCTCTTGTTGTTCCCCATCCCATTTTCATCTTCTTCCTCTTATGTCTCCTGGTTTACTTCATACTCTGCCTGTTCCTTCTGTTTCTCCTTTGCCTTTTGTTCTTCCTCCACTTTCACCTTTGGTTCCTTCTTACCCTCCTCATCTTTTTCCTCCCATTCTTCCTGTTCATGTACTTCCTGCTATTTGTTTTCTTTCCCTTTAACTTAGCCCCTCCCCCTGCCCAGTTCTCCATAACAGTACATTTTTTTTTGTTGTGTAAAGATCCAGTACAGTGAGATTACCAGTTTTTTTAGGGAAGCMGCTCTAATCCAGTCAGGCTTTTTACTTTTCATTACATGTTCTTTGGGAAGTCTCACTTGACTACAGTGCAGTGCACTACACTTCTTACCACCATGATCTGCCTGATTTAAAACTAAAAGACAGCTTTTTTAATAGCATATCAAGAGCACACAGAAGATTCTTTTCAAGAAATACAGAATAGTCCTTCATTTGAATGTTTACAAATATCTGAACTTCAGAAATTGATTAGGTGACCATATGGGCGATGATTTGAGTGCCTTCATTTGTCTCTGAGTTCTTTTTGTCTTTATCACAAAATATTACAGGATAAATCATTGTCACAGACATACTTTTTTGGGTTGGGGTTTTTTGGTTGGTTGTTTTTTTTAATGTTAACAGGTTTATTTTGTATAGTTCTGTGCAATTAAAACGGACTTTGTCAATACTGTCTCAAGTATTTTGATAAAGCAATAACTTTCTGACAGTTAGAGAAAAGCTCATATCTTACAAATTCTTGTTTTATTTATAGGTTGCCTGTGGCTTGAATACAAGGTATATTTTTTTCATGTTTAATTAGTTCCCTAGTGTTCTTTTAGATTTTTAAGATTAAAAACTTTCAAAAAATAGCTACATTGGATAAGATAAGCAATTTAAAATTAAAATAGTATTGAGTAATTAAAGGTTATAATACTTTCAGATTTTTGGATGCCTGATATTCCAAATTTTAGGCAATGTGTCAAGAATTTGAGYGATATACTATCTGGGATCAGACCTAATCAAGCTTTTTCATTATCTCCCTTACTTTATAAAAAGTGAATATAGAAATTCATTAATACCTGGCGATTGGTTATTTTCAGATGTCTTACTTAAACTTGAACACTGAAGCATGCTGAAGCTTTTACAGAAATCTTTCAGTGTAAGAGTGTGTGTGGATATTCTGCAGTATCTTTATGTTTGTAGTGCACATATCCTGTAGTTTCTTGTAAGGTTTCTTAATTTAATTTCTTTGAGCATTTAACCTGCATTTAAGAAAGAATGTTGGAAATTTAGTTCTTTAAAATGCATTATGTTTCGGACTAACATTAGCAATGCTATCTGAAGAAGGAGTATAATTTAGATTTGGGCAATGTCCACTAAGGAAGGTGCTGAAGAGTCATTTTTTGCTAACCTACCAGTACTACATCTTGCAGTTTTCATTGAGTATGAAACCTAATTCAAGTGAATAAGTTTAAAAAAAAAATCTAGAGAACCTGACATTTTATTGAAGACATAATTTTCTGATTCCTTCTTCCTAGTGATTTCTTAATAATTTTTTTAATATATATTAGACAGGTAWAATTTAGCTATCTTGTAAGCATGTAGAGAAATGTTTAAGTTGGTTCAGTTTGGGTTGTTTGGTTTTTTTCCTTTTCTAGAATGAAAACTCAGCTTGATGTGATGAATATAGCATCCAGCTGGGAAAAACCACCAGTGTATATGCCAAAGAAGATAGATATCAAACCTGTGATTAATGAAATTTTAACATTGGAGTTAACAACTGCTAATGCAGGCATTGTTAAAGGTAGGGAAAAAGGACTTAAGATTTGGGAAGTCCAGAAACCTGGAACTTGTGGAACCAATTGCTAATAAACAATCTGCATGGCAAACACATGCAAGAAAGCATCCAAGCAAATTAAATGAATTATTTCATTGAGGGTTTTTAAATGTGTTTTATGAATGTGCTTTCTCTAGGAAGCTCCTGGGCTATATTTTTGGAATCTGGGTACAATATCCGACCAACAGCGCTGTTGCTGAACTAGATGAGTGTTTCTTGTAATGTCATGCGAATGTTGCCTATGCTCATATTTAGTGCCTTTACCTCACAGCAGGAGGTGTTACATTTTCTGTCAGGGCAGGCATCTCCTGCATTTAAAAAATGTGTTACAMAGGCTTCTTGCTTTATAGCAAAAAACTTAAACAAGGGCTAGGGTCTCACTTAGGGCACTGTAATTTTGTTCTTAAGTGGAATCTGTTTAGGTACACAGGAACCTTTCAATGTTTTCCATATTTAATATGGAAAACAGGGGAAAGGATCTCCATCACTATTTTTGTGCTCTTTCTAATAGATCTGCCTTATGAAGGAAATGAGAGCTCAACTCCATTTAAAGATATCTTAAAGCAGTGGCAGGATCAGAAGAATATACCCAACAAATTTCTTGTAAGTTATTGGCTATATGATCTACAACATGGTTGGTACTATTTTGGCTTACCAAAATGAAATATAATGTCTGCTGCAAAATATTTTTCAGCCTGTAGCAGGACAGGATGAAGCAGACGGTAGCAGGATCCCTACTCGCTTTATGTCAATATCAGAAATGTCAGCATTTCAAAATATGAGTCATGAGGTATGATTGAGCATCTGTTGTAAGTATGGCTAAGTTACTTTTTGTTATGATGCAACCTGCTAAATAAGCTTTAAAAAATTTTTTTTTCAGTTTCCTTAGCAAAAAGTTACCCTTCCAATTCTAGAATGAAATCTGACTAGGTATTAAAACTGTCAGAATCTTACTTTTTTTTTTTTTTCTTCAGAAAGCTGAAGCTTAATCTTACTGCTGACTTCAAATACTTTTATATTTAGTGTGGCTTTTGGACTCACATCTGTAGCTTTCTAATCCAATTAAACTTCCCTCATGTCTATTTCAAGAGGAAGTCATCTGCTTGTATTCTGTTATCTAGATATACTAGAGTTCCATCTTAAAGACCACATAAAATAATTTGACATGAAACTGAATCCAATCTCTTTTGTTGTTTCATTTCAAATTTTGTAGTTATACAACTAGATTTTCTTTTACTTACTAGCAGATCCATTGGTGTGGCTGAGTATTGTTCTGTACAGAATGAGTCTAGTTAGTTAGTGAGGCATGGCTGGTAGTGAATCACATATATGTTCTGAGACTACCACTCAGTGGTATAATTAATTACTCAGCAGTATAATTAATTAAAAAGTTGCTTCGGTCCTTCTAATATAGATTTTTTTTTTCTGTATTGTTTTGGAAAATACCTGTTTTCTATTGCCATTAAGAATGCAGTTATACGTAGGAACAAAAACAACCCAAACAAAAACCTCACCACTGAGCTTAATTTCAGATGGTTATTTTTCATGAGAATTTATTTGAGAATTTGTTGCTTAATATCTATTTCTGGTTTTGATAGAGCCTTCTCTTTCAAAACCTCCTTTGTCATCAGGGTTCTGTGTATGTTGTTCAATGGCCTTTGAAGAACGTTTTTCTGTAATGACTTGTGTTCTGTTGCCTTCCAGTAGAAAAGGAAAAAYACATTACAAATGCTCTAGAATATATGAAAACTTTTCTTCAGTCTTAGTCATATGTCAGTTTTATAACCTCTGAATCCAGAAATGCTGCTTTAAATAATGGATTTTTTTTKCTGTAATTGTAGGAATTACGTTACAAATATTATATGGAACTTCAGAAGCTCCCCAGTGTGTTTAAGACTCAAAATTTCCCTGCAAATAAGAAGTATAAATTTGTAACTTCTGAGGCCTCCAAGAAGTCCTCAGGAACTTCTTTTTTATCTTCACCTACCAAAGCAAATAACACAGAAAGAATAAAAATGGGAACCCTGCGACGAGCTGGTGGCTTTGAGAAAAGAAACTTTTCTGGAATCAGTGCTCTCAGTGTCCCATCCACAAATACAATGTTTTCTGAAATGAATGGTGACTTAAAATTATTTCATGAAGGAAGTGCACAGGAAGTATCCGCTCCAGCCCYGTCAGAAAACTCTCCAGACCTGTCAATTAAAGAAAAATTGCCAAGACAGACATCATCAGTTAGTGTTTCCAACGAAATGGATTCTAATTCTAGCACCACTTTSGATTTAAAACCAGGAGCAACAGGGGCTGTTACTGTTTCAAATTCAGAATCTGTGGATGTTTCTGCAGAGAGACCTTCAGGTGTGCCTTTTACCTTCAGTGCATCTAACAACTCATTACCAAGATTCAGTAAAGATAAAGGTACATTTTCCATTAAAAAGCAAGACAAGAAATGTGCTTTTCCTCAGTTTTATTTAGGGACATGTGATAAGGTGGATAAAACCAATAACCAGGATAAACATGGTTCTGAAACCAAAAATGTTTGCAATGATTCAACCAGTCCTAATTTAAACTCAACAGAAAGTGAGAAACCACACATTTTGTTTCCCTTTGGCAATTCAGAAAGAGATTGGTTTGCAGGATCCAAAGCCAGCACTTCATCTAAGGTTTTACCATCATCCTCATTTTCTAACCAATCTGAGAAGCCATCTGACAAAAAAACATTGTCTCACATGACAGAAAAAACACTTTGTGCAAAGGAACCTGCAGGATATAGTACACAGAAACCATCTGTCTTAGGGGAACAAAAACCTCACGCCTCAGAATCCAGCACAACTGTAGCTTGCAGTGCTTCAGCACCTAACTCTACAGCTGGGGGTAATTGTGTATCCAAGTCCCCTGTTCTAAACAGTAATTGTGCATTTTCCTTCAAAAGTAACTTTTCATTGCCTTCACCAGTGTTTTCATTTGGAGGTATGCTGACTTCTTCTGTGTTTTTTTCTGGAAACAGAACAGAAAARATGGGAAAGGAGAAGATGAAATCTCCTGACAAAACATTTCTAAATCTAGGGAAGCCTGTATCTTCAGAGTGTGCTGARTCTGTTTCTTTTCAGAGTTATCAAAAATGTGAAGGCTCACGCTTGCCTATGAATTCATCTAAAAACATTGAAAGGGCAGAAAGGCTTGGTGATGATAACATTCCTTGTCAGCCTTTATGTTCAGGAGTCCTTCCCATTGAATATGAGAATGCACCTTCCACTCAACTCATTACAGCAACAAAACAAGAAAAGAAGGTAAAATATGAAGAAACCGTTGCTGAAAACAACTGTGTGTGTCCTAGAAGGAAAGGTGAACCTGAGCCTGTACAGTTTCAGAACACAGCTTGTTCTGTTCCTGGCACATGCAGTGATCCATCTTTAGGAGGTTCTGTGCTTGTAGTAAATGAGACAGGAGGAATGCTAAGAGACAGCACTTCTGACACTGAAGAGCCAAGTCAAACATCTGTCTCTACTGATACCAGCCATGCATCGGAATATTTTTCTGTTGCTGAAGATAATATGTCTGCTAGAAGGAAATCAGATATGAAGAGTGACTGCAAAGGGAATTAAACTGATATTAAATAAATTCTATTTAATGCACTAAAAGGTGGGGATACTTGTGATTTTACAGCTGTTCTTTCCCCCAATTCTTGCTAATTGAGGTATCTGAGTTGGAAATGTACTGCTTATGAGCAGTACAATGCAATGAAGTGATTTTTTTATAGTATAGTCACGAACTCAAGGAACGACCAAAAATGTAATGTCCTGATCAAGACCAAAGCATGGCCATAGTTGCTGCATCTTCAAAAATGCAAATCTTCTGGGTTACGTTTGGGGTTGGAGAACTGAGGTGTCCCAGAAAGTGGGTTGGGTGAAGCCTCAATAGCAGGAGACAGTAAATCACTGTCTGGGTACAGCAGCACTTGCACTTAAATGGTGCAAGAGCATTCATCTCAGGCAGGGAGGAAAGAGAGTTGCAATGAAAGTAAAGAATATTGAAGGCATTGCTGGATATAGTTTTGCCTGTCTTCATTTGGCTGTTTCTTTTTCTGTGATGTGTTTAATGTATATTGAAGGTGCAAGTTCTAGCGYCATTTTCAATAACTCCTCTCATACTTTTGGAACTGAAGTACTCCATCAGTGTTCTTGTTATACACTGCAGAAGGGTGTCAGCTACACTTCTGAAATGCTGCCTTCAGTAAAAAGAAACATCACAATTAAATTTCAGTTCTTTTTGGCAAGTTCAAAGTTTGGGAATACTTGGTCAGATATTAACTTGCTGTTTTAATGAAAGCTTTTGGAGAATCTAGCTCTCAAAATACAAATTTTCTTTTAAAATCTGTGTGTAATGACAAGAAGAAATGAAAACAGTACTCCTCACTCTATGTGTTAATGATTTAGAACTCATGCAATTTTTAGTCTGTAAAACAGTATACAAAGTAAGGATAAGAAGACTCTTTTCTACTTTGCTGGCCATTTTGTTGGATCCAAGGGACAACTGTGTTTTAGTGGAATACACAGACAGTAGTACTATTTTAAAATAAAGCTGTTTTGTTTACTGTTCACTCTTCAGCAAAAGCTGATGCTGATTTTAAAGAAATTMATTCAGTATTAGATAAATATGTCAACTGGCAAGTATTAAATCAAAATGCAGAATGTTTAATATTCCATCAGAATTTTTCACTGGCAACTAGAAAAATGAATAATCTGCTAATTAGCTCTGTAAGGCTGTAAGAAAAATATTACTTAAATCTCTGCAATACTTGCAGATATACTTACTGTGACATAATACTTAGAAACTATTCTTAGTTTAGGAAATGTTGACCTAATTTTGTGTTCGATTCTCGGCCTTAACTTTTCTGTCACAGTGCATTCCTTTATTAAATGTGYTGAAAAAATAGTTTCTAGTATTTGTAATACTTAATATTACTGCTCTGTTTGCATTATAGTAAGGAAGGTGGTGAAAATTCTCTTTATGGTTATTTTTTTTAGTTCTTGATGTTCATCCCGTAAATCTTACTGTATTTCAGTTTTCCTCTGAGATTTTTTTCTGCTGTTATCTGTAGACATTCTTGTCATGTTCTGCATGTGTAGGAGAGAAATGTTAATATTGATTCAAATCACTGGAAGACAAAGGCTGAGTGAGATGCTAATGGCCAAGAGTATCACAGGTGGAGGTTGGTCTCAGTAATAAAAGTGAGAGAAATTGAACAATTTTAATAAGGCACCTGTACAATTAATTGCGAGAAAGTTGTAGAAAATGTTAGTTTTCTTCTACAGCGACAAAAAAAACTTAATGAACTAGGGTTAATCAGAAACCATAAAAAGTTTCTTAAACTTACTTATTTTCAACGTGTCTTCTATTCATTTCTCTTGTTTCATGAGAGCTTGATAAACTTTCATGCAGATACTTTGTCTTTTTGTGAAAAGATACCATCCTAGAATCATAAAGCAAATAGACTATGATGCACTGGTTTTGAAAGTAGAAATGGGGGGTTTGCTACAGTCCTAGGACTGCTTTTCAGTCATAGTTGTGCCATGTTATAGCTCAGCATTAAGGTTTTACAGGGCAAGTAAGATTTGCACAGAAACCCCCAACAAAGAGATACTCGCCCCACTGCCTTGGCCATACTACGCTGACCTAGAAGGGAGTCCTTCCCAGTTTCCTGAAAATTATGTGAGATGGTACAGAATAACCTCTCGTCCTAGGCATGCCTCTTCCTGGCTACTAACTCTGTCCTGKCTGGAAGCAGGACAGTCAGTGATTTTGGATGAACACCAGAGCTAATTCAAAGAAATGGGATTCAGAGTTGTTCTTACTGCATGTTTTGCTTATTATCTGTGGAAAATAACTTGTATCAGCATCTTGGTTATCATCATAAAATTCTGTGTGACAATGAAGACTGTTGTCAAAGCCTTCCTAGAGTATCTAAACTTAGCAATGTGTGTACGTATTTTCAGATGACAGGTAGATGAAAAGGCTGTGTTAAACTGTAGCATTTGCCTGAAAATAATTCTGAAAA
>NW_026623584.1:427182-445393 GCF_030028575.1 Malurus melanocephalus | reverse complement strand
AAAAAAACAAAAACAAACAAAAAAACCCAACCATCAAGGAAATAGTATCTTTACTAAATTCAGTAATTTGTATTATACAGTTCTGGATCTTTCCGACTCCTTAAGATTAAAGAGGTGAAGCAATTCTATATATGGTTGGAAAATTTTAATAATCAAATTTTACTGTACTGGTGTAAAGTACTCCATCTATTTCAAATTTTGTAAACTAATCTGCTGGCCAGTTTAGAAGCTTTTCTTATTTTTCATGAAGGTACTACTTTATGAAGTACGTTCAGCAATTATCATCAAATAAGGTGTTCTAACTGTTTCCCAAGGTTTCTATTAAATCACAAAGGAGCTGAAAGGTTCTATTGCTGTCCTACTGAGAGGCTGATCTTGCCAGCTGTCAGAACTGTGATGTTTGTTTGATATATATCTGGGAGCTATATTAACATATATACCACTGCTTGAAATAAAGTGCAACTGAAAGATARAGTACATTCAGTTTTGTAACTATTTTAAAAAAATTAAGTTTATTTAAAACAATTATTTAGTTGACATTAATGCTGCTAAAAATGTCTACTTGTAAAGATTAACTTTCTAAAGTAAACTTCCCATTATTTTGTATTTTTTATTTATTATTATTGGTTATTAACTAAAGCTTTATTCTGAAATTGTATTTGATAACACAGATCTAATAACTTTCTAACTTAAAGACTGCTGATCTGTGTGGTAAGAGTTATGTACTGCTGTTTCGGTTGGTTTTTGTTCTTCAGGTAACACACTTCAGTTCTCTTCATAGTTTTCTCCCAGTTGTTTAATTGCCAGTAGAACATTATTTGGATCATCACACAGTTCACTCAGACTTGTTCTGGTTAAAAAAAAAAAAAAAAAAAAAAAAAAAGCATTGTTCCATTTTAAGTTGCTTTTAAATGAAATATATATTGTGTTCTAAAAAGCACAAATTTATCATACACAAAATATTTAATAAGGAGTGAAAAATCCTTGAGTGTATAGTAAGCATCTCCTTCATTTAACCTAAAGAAAGAAAAAGAAATCAAATAGATACGCACTGGAACCGTTTGCTTGTTACTAAACCCTGTTGTATAGGTTGGGGAAGGATGCAGAGAGCTCATGGCATGACCTTAAATACTGACACACTAGATCACTGGGATCACTGTAGAACAGATATGAGCTTAAACTAATAATGCTGCAGAGGCTTATATTTCTATAATTACATTTAACATAAAGACTTATGAGTAATATTGGAAAAGATATTTTATTAATACTATCTTGAGAATATGGTTTCAATTGTTTGAACAACTAACCTGTTGCAAACTAAACTGGAACACTGCTGACAGATCTGCTAGCTGAATTGAGCAGGAAATTGTATAATGATGAACACCCTATGTTTTGCAAAGACCACTAATTATTGAAAAGGAACTTAATAAACTCAGTCCCTAGTAATTAAGAATACATCTTTTTTTTTTTTTTTTAAATACAGTCAATACTTGGTTGAAAGAGTGGAATTACAGAAGGGTTCAGGCTGGAAGAGACCTTAAGCACCATCTACTCAGTCACCTGAGTTGGGGCAGTTTTAGGCACAAATCCAGCCCAAATAGAAAATGGATTTAGCCCTATGGAGAAGAACTTGTGGGKGATGGTTAATGAAAACCTCAGTACGAGCCGACAAGGTGCGCTCACAACCCAAAAAGCCAATGGAGTCCTGGGCTGTATCAAGAGAAGTGTTGGCCAGCAGATACTGAGGGAACTCATTCTCCCCTTCAACTCTTCTCTTGTGAGACCCCACCTACAGCACAGCATCCAGCTCTGGTGTCCCCTACGTGAGAAAGACATGGAACTGTTGGAGCAATATCCAGCGKAGGGCCATAAAGTTGGTAAGTTGGCTGCAGCACCTCTTCTATGAAGACAGCCTGAGAAAGTTGGATCTTTTCAGCCTGGGGAAGAGCAGGTTGTATGGAGACCACACAGCAATCTTCCAGTATCTGAAGGGGGCCTACAGAGATGTTGGAGAGAGACACTTTCTCAGGAAACRTAGTGATGGGTCAAGGGGGGATGGCTTTGAACTGCAAGAGTAGGTTTTGATTAGGTAGAAATGCTTTACTGTGAGAGTGGTGAGGCACTGGAACAGGTTGTCCAGAGAAGCTGTGGATGCCCAGTTCCTGAAAGTGTTTAAGGCCAGGTTGGAAAGGTGTCCCTGCCCATGGCAGGGGGGTTGAATAAAGATAATCTTTAAGGTTTCTTTCAACACAGGCCGTTACAGGAATCTATAGCCTCAACTCCCCTGCTATGGGCATGGACGTTTTTCACTAGGGTGGAAATGAGGGGTGTCCCTCAGGGCTMTRCCTTGGGGCTCATCAGTGCCTTMATCAGTGACATGCAGGGGCACCAAGCACACCCTCAGCACTTTTGCAGGGGATCGGAAGCTGAGCTGGGCAGGGAGACCACGGAAGGATGGGGCCATCCAGAGGCACCTGGACAAGCTTGAAAAGAGGGACACGAAAACCTCATGAGATTACACAAGGCCAGGTGCCGTACCTGAGTTAGGGCAATCCCTGAGTCACGGATTCTTCCAGGTCAGAAGAGTCTTCCAAATCCCTCAGTTTAGCGCTGCCTCCCTGGCTGCTCCCACCACCCTCAGAACCAGCAGYTGGTTGACCCTTGGGGTTTTCCTATGCCATTCCCCACTTCTAGGAGAACTGGACTGAAGGGAGCACACACAGTCTGTGCCTTTCCTCTACAGCCCCTGTCGGCAGCGTGTACGGCCGCCGTGGGCGGGTGCTGCTGGGGAATGTCTTTCCAGCGCAAAGTGCCGGAGAAAGCACAGGATCAAACCGTCCCTCCGCCTGCAGGCACCACATGTTCAATGCTAAGCAACAGCTCGAGCCCAGCACCTGCTTGGAGGAGGCGGGGACGAACCCCGGGTGCATCGAAAAAGGGGTTCGGGGCTGAGGGCGATGGCGCCGACTCCCCTCCCCGGCTCTTCCACCGCTTCTGCGGCGTCACCGGGACAGTCCCCGGTGCGGGGGCTGGATCGCTCCTGCCACGAGGGCGCTGCCGGTGGCTCCCCGCCTGCCATGGATGGGGCCGGGGCCGGGGGCTGAGGGGCGGCCGACACCTTCTCCGCCGCCTTTTCCGGGCTGTAGAAGGGCTTGAGGCTGGGGCCGCGGCGGCAGTGGCGGGTCGCTCCTTCGCCAAAGGTGTTTGCACTTCAACCGCAGCAGCGCTGGCGGCTTCTCGGAGCCGGGCGAGTGCCCGCGCTCTGYGGCGGCGGCCATAGGTGAGCGCAGCGCGGAGCCGCGCTCCCGTTTYGGTGCCAGAGGATGCCCGCTAGGCCCCGGGGCGGGGCTGAGAGATCGGCGCCGCCATTGCTGCCGCCCTCGGGGGACTATGAGGGCAGTGCGGCTCCCGCCAGCCCCGCTCCGGCTGCACAGGCAATAAAAACATGAAGTACAAAGACAGATTGTGCTTCGCAGTTGTGTCCATGGAGTTCTAAATGCTCTTGGACATCAGCCCGAATGGCTGTACTCGGCTGTGGCAGCATCGCCACATGGCGAGCCCCGGGCCAAAATCGCCTGTGGAGATACCGGGACCGGTGGTGTCAGATGGGGCACGAAAGACAAAGAGTTTCGTGTCTTTGGGATAAAGAAACGAGTTTTTTAGTCTATTTGGGAGAGAAAACTATTTTCGATGGCACTAGTCTGTTGTACATGGGGTTCGAAGCATAACAAATGCTAAAATAATTATAAATGCCTGTGTCTCAAAAGGCATAAAGAGATAGGTAAAGCAATGTACCTACTGATAAAATATTTAATAAAAGAAAAACTGTGCTGGGAAAAAACCTCACGGTTTTCACAGGACTTGTRTTTTTTAACTTTTCAGTTTGTTTCCTGTGATTTGCTATATTTTGCATTGAAACTAAATTGAAACATTGAAACTAAAATGAGCAATATCAGGAWGAAATAAACAGCTGTGTGAAAAGCTTCAKAATAAATGTGGAACTACCAGAGGATTCACACGCTTCAGACCTGTGTACACACTTGCATGAAAGCATCTTTCCTTTGCAAGGCTGAATTGCAGCACACAAATAGAAAAATCAGTTACTCATGTTTTCATAGTAAAAATGCCTCCTGTGCAAATTCCTGCTGCAACCAAATTACCAAAACCATGAAACAATATTGGGTTCCTGAAGGGCATGAAGTGACCTTTAAGGGCTCTGCTAACAGATGTACCAGTCCCTACCCAGGAGAAAGATCATAAATTAAAGTCTTTCCTTCTCTCTGGTGACCGGGACAGGACCCAGGGAACGGCTGGAGCTGTGCTAAGAGAGGGCCAGGCTGGCCATCAGGAAAAGGTTTTTCTGCCAGAGGGTGGTCGGGCACTGACCATTCCCTAGGRAATGSTCTCAGCCCCAAGGCTGCCAGCGCTCCAGGAGTGTTTGGACAACACTCAGGCACAGGGTGGGATTGTTGGGATGTGTATACAGGACCAGGGGTTGGACTGGATGATCCTGCTGGTCCCTTCCAGCACAGCATATTTCATGATTCCATGATTATTTATGCTGCCAGCACCCACCTTGCTCCCAAGATGGACCAGGCACAGACAAGCATAATTGGAAAAATAAGCATATTTTATTAACATGTTGTGGTGACCTGCCCATAAAGGGAAGGAAGCACCTAAGATTCCTAAATGCTGGGATGAAAGGAATGATAAAAGCCAGAGTGTCCACAAAAGAAAACAAAAAAACCCCAAAAAAACAAAACAAACAAAAAAAAACAAAAAAAAAACCCAAACAGCAACAAAACAAAAAAAATAAAACAAAAACCAAAAACAAAACAGAAGCTTTAGTTAAACACTTATTTTTATTCATATGTTTATATTTCATTAATTTTACTTATTACTACAGAATTGCTGTGTTAGTCCCTGACCTGCTATAAAAACATCTGGCAGTGGGTTTGGGGTAAAGGGAGAGGGTGAAAGGGAAGAGAGAAAGGAAGAGATGAATTAAAGAGGGGAAGAATGRCAGAAAGAGAGGAAAAGAGAGAGAAAAAGAGATCATCACTCTTGATTCCAGTGTTTCCCCTGCTGWTGGGATGTCCAGAATCATGGGCTTCGTGAGGGCACTTTTTTATGGGTTGGGTTCCCCACCCTGAAATGGGTTTCTCACCTCTATGCAAATTAGTTCTCATGCACAGTCTGTTCTTTCAGACCCTTCTGGAAATGGACTGGTGGCTTTGGGGGTCTTTGACGGTCTTTATTCTCCCTATTGTCCATAGCCACTTCTTGGCCAGAATCTTGTGTTTGCTATGCTGGGTTATGCTGATCTCCAGGAGCTATAAGCCAGGATGTTTGTCTTGGCAAAGTGCTGCTCTACTTCCACCTCCATGCCCAGCCTGGCACTGGCATGGGTGCTAATCCTCTGGCTGTGCTGCCATGCAGGGACACGGAAACAGCCTGTGCAGTGCCCAGAGCACCTCCCTGAAATGGGAGGCACTGTTCTTGGAAACCTTAAGGATCACAGCTTATAAGATACAGTGGTACTTTACAATGTATCAGTAGGGATGCAGAACAGAAAACATTTCCCAGGGAAATGTCATAACCTAAGGAATGTCATAACGCTAAGGAATGTCATAACCTCCTCAGATATATTTATATTCATTAGTTTTTCTTCTGTCTTAACTGTGGAGAAAAGAACCACCCAGCAAAGTATAGGCAGAATCTAAACTAAGAAAAAAGAGCTGGAATACTACTCCAAACACTTTTTTTTTTCTTGTAAAGAGAATGGAAAAAAATATAATTGCATGTGAGGGATATTAGTAYTATACTTAATAGCAGTACCAGAACCTCACAAGAGATATTGTGGCAGTAAGAACAATAGAAAACTCATGTAAAATACAKTTTTTTGCAAAGTCTTCATGTAAAATACAGTATTTTTACAAAGTCTTCATGTCATCCAAAAAAAAAAAGGAATTAGCAATTTTTTTCTCACCTCTGTATTGGGAGCTTGGAAGTTTCCGTATATGCAATCAGGAAGGATTCTAGTAACTTGCAGGTGTTTGCTGCATGTGTTAGTGTCCAGCTTAATGAATTATAATGTTTTCAGTTTTGCTGAAAAAAAGTTTTTGCCTATCCTTTTCATGGTACTGTAAAAAGTCAATATAGTTATGAGCCTAAACATTTGCCTAAGAAAGTTACTGACTGAAAAACTTGCATTAAAAAAATACAATTAAATAGTTTGCACAGCTTTTCAACGAAGATTGGAAAATTGACTTTTGTTTTCTTAATATGCACTGACACAAAGTTGTAGCAAGTGTAGCATTTTTGTAACCTAGAAACAAAAGAAACAGTTGAAAACAATAATGGAAAATCTTCTTGATGTGTTTTTCAAAGACTTCGTGTACTCCTTCATTTAAAACAGAACCCCTTCTCATTCGCTATTGTCCTTAAGCCTGGAAAGGACTTCTTTTTTAATGAAGAGATACTGAAAGCCTTTAAAACACTTTTTTTAAGAGAAAAATAACATAATATAAAAGGAGATGCACAATAAATCCAAGTGGCTTAGGACTTAGAAATGCAAATAATTTATTGTAAAAGCCATTATTCCTACAGAACCCATCATAGAGTAAAACCATATTTCTTAAAATTGCTGAAATTACAACTAGCTTCTTTACCCATGTTACAAGATTGCAGTGTCCTATTATGATGTATTTCTCGTTCTCTCTTTTTATGATGATGCTTGTATCAATTTAAAGCCTCAGCATTGCGTACTATCTTAAAAGAACCTACTGGCAACTTTATTATTCACAAACTAAGCAAATACATCCTGTACAATTCTGTGCATTTTTGAATGTTTGTCATCAAGGTACAAAACCTTAAATTTATCAGGAATTGTATATAATTATTATCAAAAKAATGAGAAATTATTTTCAAGAAAAAAAAATTGTGAATAAACTTCCTTGCTAGCAGAAGTAGACTTCAYGATTTTTTATCAAATCTGATTTTCTAATTTAACCTGAAGAAGATTCTCACAGGAATCAACAACTGTAGCAAAAATAGCAATGTGGACTTATATGGGCCAAATTTTTCCTGACTTTTAACATTGTGTGATATAATAAAATAATTTCTTGTGGTGATAAAACAAGGTCTGAAGGGAAGCCATATTTTCAATCTACTGTTCCAAAGAAAAAACTGTGACGACTTTTTGGGCTTTACTCTGACCTGAGTCACTAAGCAATACAAAGTTGAATATAAGCAGCCAAAAGGACAGGATTATTTTCAGCCTGAATCATGCCAGTGTTCCATCGGTACCAGTTTGGTACTGATACAAACATCAGTACAACTACATTTACACTTGCAGCTGATGAGCAGCAGAGGGAGGAAGAGCTGCAGTCTATCTTCCCCACTGTGTACAATGTATTTGAAAGTGAAGTACAAGTTAGTGTGATGTGAGCTGAAGACAGTTCATTGCAGCTGCTGGGAATATTTCATTTTCATARTACCTCTACTTCAACTCTTTTCTTTCACTCCCTTTCCACGTTTCTCACTCTCAACTGTCCCTTTTTTAGCTTAGTTTCTGTCACTTATTTGCTGATTCAACTCACTGTGATAGAAAACTGCCCCAGTGCAGAGCAGAGTAGGACAATCCCCTCCCTTGCCCGGCTGGCGATGCTGTGCCCGATGACCCCCAGCATATGGCTGGCTCTCCTGGCTGCCAGGGCACTGCTGACTAATGTTCAACTTGCCACCAACMAGGACTCCCAGGTCCTTTTCCACAGCACTGCTCTCCAGCCTTATTCCTCAGTCTGTGCATAAATCCTGAGCATTTAGAGAGGTTTAAATCCCCAGAACAGCCTTCTCTGTGCCCGATTGGCTGCCGAGAGATTCCAGGTCCAGATGGGCCTCGGGGCTGCTGTTCGTATGTCCCTGGGCTCGGAAATTCCCCTGTGTCCCTGGGCTTGGAAATTCCCCTGTACAGCTTGGTATAATCTTCACTCACAGACTTACCCCAGACTCAAGACTGTCTTTGAACATCATGTATTTTTTGTAATGCCAGCATCTTCATGTGCACACCCATAAAAATATTACATTAAATTCACAATGTATGGTATTACCAGCCATTTATCTGAGTAGAAATTTTGAACCCTGGGATCTCTGTCTKCCTCTCTCCTCAAAATTGGCAATGGCCTTGTGCTTCAGATAAAGCTGAGCTACTCCCACATCAACAGAAAATGTGGAGATTTGTTTGAATGTGCTCTGGATTTTGTCCATGCAAAGTACATCCCATGTACAGCATGAGAAAACTAACAGCTTATTTGGAGAAATGCCATACAAATTATTCAGACTTCAGTGTAAGAAGAGTTAAGGAAAGCTTAACAAACCAGCTGCACAAACTGAATAGATAAAAGAACAAGATATGGCAACAACATAAAACACATAGCAACGTATCAGAAATTATCTGACATTCAGTTAAGGATTTCAGCACAGAAGCTTTGTGCTTTTCCCAAATATGGATACAATGYCCTGTATTTTTTAGGGAGGTAGACATACAAAATACAAATTAATTCAAAAGSAGTTCAATTTTTTGAACTTTAAACTGGGCTTCAAATTCAAAGCAACTCAAAAACCCCTTAGAACAGCTGAAATATACTTAGAAATTTGCATCCTTTAGGCTAAAAGAGATGAGACAAACTTCCTTCTTGAATGGGAAACTTTAATGATAAGATTAGATAATCAATCATCTCAAACCTGACCCCAAATAGATTACCAGGATATTACATCTCAATTACAATGCAGGACTAGGTGGCATGTTATTAAATATGTATTTTTATTAATATTTTTGTATGTATGTATTTTTATTAATAATTTTATTGTATTTGTTTTTATTAATAATTTTTGTCAGTTACAAGTTTTAAAAGATACAAAGACACAGTAGATAAGGTTACTTTAAATCACAACTTCTTATTACTTCAACAAGCAAGGAAAGGAATTTTACCCCTCATTGACTGAAGCAGATTTAATCAGGTAACAGAGTAAAGAAAATCACAGTTGGTGATTTATATTGCTACTAAGCAATATATGCTTTTCTGGAAAAAAAAAACCAACATAATTTAGAGAGAATATTATTGATGTCATAACCGGGAAGTGAATGGAGAGTCATTTAAATCTAAACCAACTGCTGGAGGATACGGAAAAGAAATTGAGTAAAAAAGCTTACACACTTCACAGGGAAAGTTCTTCTTGAGCACCACTGTCTGATATGCACTCAACTCTGCTGTGCTTTTTGTGAAAGGCAGCACTGTCATKTGTCTAGGGATTAAAGCCCAGTGACACCATGTTATGGAGTCTGCATATTATGGGGCTGGAGACCCCATAATAATATTTGTTCTTGTCTTTTACCTTGTAAAGAAAATGGACTTATACTTGAAATACTACTACAGAGTCCTTCTGTGAAGTTTTTGCACTTTKCAAAATTAGGAATAACAATCTTAACCTTCACTCCATTATTTGCTTASAACAAGCAGTGTTGCCTGGAATAAAACACAAAACCTTTCCAGTGTTAAGAATAATAATATAAAAGCAAGGCTTTAACTGAAAGCTTTCCATGCACAATATGGCTATATGCACACATGATACAGTATTTCTACAATTTTTATAGGATTAATAAATTAGTATATCTAAAAATATTGTCCAGTTAGAAGAGCAGTTGGTTAGGTAATTWCCCCTTGGGTTCTGCCCCACTTGAGCTCCTCAGCCCCYGATTCTTTAGCTCTACATTTTATTATGTCTATAATGACAGTGCAAAAACACAGTGACCTTGCTAGACTAAAAAGGAAGACTAAACAGAATTCCAAGGAGGTAGCATAATATGTGAGAAAGTGCCACTACTATGCTAAAGTGAAAGCGTTAGAAACTATACATCTATATACTAAAATCTATAAAGCTACAGATATGCAGAAAGCAAAAATGTTTAGGCACCAGTAGTACAGGCAATTATAAATAGTGCATCCCTGAACCTTAGAGTTCCTGCTTTTGCAATCTAAGTATGTCTCTGTCAGAGTTTTCAAATATTGTTGTTGTTTTAAGATTTTGAGAAAAACAATACCTACTATGCAGCAACAAATACAAGTAGGAAAAATGGCAAAATGAAAAAATGTGGTTATTATATAGACATAAACTGTGAGTAATCCAGAATGTTTATCAAATTCTCAAATCCTAAATATCTAAGGCATTTGGCAATCCTCTGACTATCTTTGTCTCCAGTAAATCATGCTATTTAACCAGGAGAGAACAGATTCTTCTCATGCTTCAATAGTTATTCTTAGATCTTTTGTTCTTCTGCCTTGGGGGAAAAAAGACAAAAAACAAAACCCAACAGCCCTAATGATTGTCACATTCATTTTGCTTTAWAGAAACTTACCCCTAATAGRAGAAACTCTCAAAAATCAGTGATTCTCACAGATGTCCCAACGTGGACAGAAATCAGCATATGCTTTAGGTGTACTTGAAAATGAAAATGCATACATATTCTCTCTGCAAAAGTACAGCATGCATTTTCTTATGGTCTCCCACATTATTCCAGGCCTCCCATCCTATAAACCTTAGGCACCTGCTGATCTGGGTGAATAGCTACTGATGCCAGGCCACCCATAATGCAGTCATTGCTTCAGTCCTAACTAGGAGTAGCTAGTGACTAGATGTAGCTTTCCCAGTTATTCTGCACTAACTGATGAAATGCTAAACATTATCGGTTAGGTGATCCAGCTTGAAACAAAACAAAAGGCTGRAAGAAATTAGTGTGCAGGAAAATGGAAATTATTAGTAAGAAAAAGTAARACCAAAGGTTCCTGCAAGTGGTTTCTGTGAGTTCATCAAAATAGCTCAAATTGAGCAGCTTCAAGCGTCTTGAACTGAATGGCCCGTGGGTCTGGGCAACCAAGAAATAGCAATGCATCATCTGATCCTGCTCCACAGTCCCTGGCTGACACTGCTGAGGGGCATTACTAGGCAGAAGAGAGGCCATTACACTCAGTGGATGCATACCTCAACCACAGACCATTTTACACCTCATTGTTCATCCTGTGAAGGATGTATGTTCATCATCACTGCTATGAATTTAGTAAAAACAGAAACATACTAAGATATGTGAGCTTGCCATAATAAGTACACCCTCAAAAAGTACAATATGGGTTTTAACACTTTGAAACATTCTTTCCTCTTCTGCTACTCAGCTCACGCAACATAATCTAAAATATACCTATTATGGAAAAACTACTTCTTACAAATCTCAAATGATGCCAAACTGATGAATTGCTGTTATGCCTAGAAAACTCCTAGAATATGCCTCTTTCACAAACTAATTTCCTTGAAGTGATCTGAGCGGCACACAAAACTTTTAGTATGAAAAAACATGATAGTAGGCAAAGTTTATTAGTATGTTCTCTAATCTTCACAGAATTACCTCCTACCACCCCCTCCAAAGAAACCACAGAAATATGTACACTTACCTTTATCTAGGGATYTTTCTTTCCACAGTTGAAAACAGACATTCAAACCAGACATTTCTGCAGTACATTTCACAGAATTACTTTGGCCTGCTTCCAGGAAAACTTTTACCGYAATTATTCCAGACCTAAAATTTTGTTTAATTTGGTTGTCAATTCAAAGGTTTTCCCACTGTTTCCACTTTTTTCCCTCTTCATCTTTTATCCTTTTCTGATTTTGTTCAATGATTTTTCCTGCTTTTGAATTCTATTGCTTAATCAAATTACATATGAAGTTTTTATGCAATTTTAGCTAAGAAATGCTTAATGTGCTCCATAAATTCCAAGTTCACTGCTTTATAGACCCAATTGATGTTTTTTCCATTTGCTCTCATATAAAATATTTACAAAACAAAACCATAGTCCATGCACATACCATCAGTAGTAGCCCAGTGATAATGAGACATATCRATACACTGTGAAGAAAACATGTCCAAAGATAAAGTCATATTACAGCTTTGAAAACTCATTGACCTTTGTTCTGATGAAGGACACATGTAATTTTCCATATATATGAGTGGGTTAATAAAAATGCCACACAAAGAACGGTGATATTCAACTGATTATCTCACATATTCAGTCTAAAGTCTTTTTGCTATTGCATTATTCAAACTTTTAAAAACAAATTTGTATATTTTCAGTCTGTATCCAATACTACAAAAAATACATTTAGAATAAACAAACATTTTAGAAGAAAAGTATTMATCACTCATGCTAATTTAACTCACTAATAACAACAACAACATCTAAGCCACTGATTACCTCATATGCATTTGCCATTCCTCTGTCCTGTCCCATTTTCTGTGTAATACCCATGAAGAAAACTTATTGTTTTACCCACATAAGTAGTGTGAATGACCCCACTTTTAGGCCTCTATTTCCATAAGAAATGCTCTGAAAAGATGTGAGGGCTGCAAGCTCAATAAAGGGTCAATACTGGTCCTTTGTAGTCACTATGCATCACTGAACAAATAACAGATTGAAGAGATTTATGATGAAGGCTTCTTCACATTTTAAACTGTACTTTTGAGAAAATGTGTGTCTGCATGTATTAAATAGCAATCATTCAGATGCCAGTGCACTAGGCAGAACCTAAAAACCAAAATAAAATTACAGAGATYGTATGATGAAACCCTAGTCCATTCAACATACATCTGTGCAATTCTAAAAGTTAAAATTCAGAAAATCTTAGCAAACTATCACAAGGATTATGCAAATTATGAGTCTGCACAAATCTGTGCAATTATGAGTCTGTACAGTCTGCTTTCAAAGCTATTACATTCAGGAACTTGAAAACACTTGTGAAAGGACCAAAGGTATATATGAAAGGAATTAGCTTCTACTTGACTTACACTGGACCAAAATTTAAGGCATTTGGTTAAAAAAAAATTCCAAAGTTACCTATCCATGTAGAATGCTGGCAAAGTATCAAAACAATTACATCTGCACTAATAAGTGAAAATACTTAGAATAAAAACTCTAATGAATGTTACCAAAAAAAAAAAAAAGTTTAGATTAAAGGACCTTCCTCAAACTGTAGGAAAGTTTGATACAGGCAAAAGAGAACTAGCTTCCTACCTGGATTTCTGATTGGGATTTTATTTTGTGAAACTCACTGTCAATAACTGCTCTATTTCCTCTCTCCAAGAAAACATATTAGAAAATTCTCTGCACTTTTATTTTTACCTTGATCCTCAAAAGATATTAATTTTTCTTTCAACTTTAACTGTGAGATTGGCATTATCATTTCCATTTTGAAAACAAACTGTCACCTCTCAGTTTATGTAAGATTATTGGTGGGGTGTTCTTTCTCCACATATTACATTTTCTGGATATTTGTAAGGCAAAAAATCTTACGAGCTTTTATAGTTAAATACCTGTATAAATGAAGTCAATGATGAGCTTTGAAAGATGACAGGTAAATATTGTTAGAAGTTTTGTTAAATTATATTTACTAATTTACTTCATAAGGTTTGAAGTCAATGGACAGCACAACCCTGAGCATAGTCTCTGATATCTCTTCTGTGCAATTCCCAAAACTGCAAACTCACTCCCATTCACAGCAGTACAGGTGCACAGAAAAATGAAGAACTTTAAAACTAGCTATTTAGGAAACCCTTGAGGCTGCAATCCCTTCACTGGTGTTGGACTATTACACCATCCATTCCATTTGGAAAACAAAGGTAAGAAAAGAGTTCTTGATCAAACATACCCAAATGTTTTCAAAGGAGAGGTGGTAATTCTGTGGGCTTTTGAGGTAGTTGACTGTGTTTAAAAACCCACAGACAGCATGACCCAAGRCAAAACTTTAAATTTGGATGATTCCTGAGACTCACTCACAAGATTGGTTTCAATTTAGAATTTAAAATGCATACTCCAGGAGAATGCTATGAAAAATAGAGATAAGAATGATGTATTGGCTTGTGTATATAGACATTATGTATCAACTGATCAAGGAAACTGTGCAATACATTCTCATACAGTAAGTATAATTATGTCAAAATACTAACATTTTTGTGTTTGCTAATTCCTCAATACTGTGTATTTACATAATGTAGTTGTATGTGTTGATACTTTTCAATTATATATTACACATATAC
This sequence comes from Malurus melanocephalus, assembly GCF_030028575.1. NCBI lineage: Eukaryota > Metazoa > Chordata > Aves > Passeriformes > Maluridae > Malurus > Malurus melanocephalus. The sequence goes on along the minus strand of NW_026623584.1, from coordinate 431,253 downwards.
AATAATTATTATATATTCATGTATGTATTATATAGTAATTATTATTTCAATTTCATATAAAATATATCTAACACCTCTTCTAAACCTGCTTATATCAACACAAACTTTCTAACTCTCCAGAGTGTTTGTATTATTTTAGAATCTGAGAGTGGCAACGAAGTGAATTAAACAGCTTGTTTGGTTTGGTTTGGTTTGGTTTGGTTTGGTTTGGTTTGGTTTGGTTTGGTTTGGTTTGGTTTGGTTTGGTTCTTCCTTCTTTCTTGTTCTGAAAATAATAATCTAGATTGATTGATTCTGTTGGATCCTAATGTCACATACCAGATATGCTTTTATTTCTATCTGTACCACATGTGCAACAGTACAGTTAATGCTTTTGCAAAAAGTTTTTCAGTAACAGATTTATTGCCTAAATTCTGTGGGTTATAGCCAGGTTTTACCATCACCCAAATTTCAAAGCAAATAGTATATGTATTAGATCRCTCATACAGCATCTTAGAATTTCAGAGCCTTTTGTGATAGCATTACAAAAACTTCCTCTTTCATCTGCCACGTTCTTTGGATTTAGTCAGGTTTTGATGGCAAAGCCAGAAATTATATTCCAAACAGTCTGAAAGTGGTGTTTCCAGTAATCTATTTAGATGAATCATGTTTCAGTGGCTCTCTCAGCTGTCTCATTCATGCTTTCAACTCTCAAATGCACACTTGCCTCATCATTAAAGGGTGGTTGTCTTGGCTCTCTAGGCAACTTCCTTCCAGATCTGCATTACTCCACTGACTCGCTGAATAATTTGCATGATTATCTGTAACATTTCACCTTTTAAAAAGAATTCATTAGTTCACTGATCAATCAGTCTGACTCCCTTTTCTAGACAGACTAAAACCATCAGGCTTATGTAAGGACCAGAAAACTGCTGTATAAAGTACCACTGAAACTCAAATTACATCTCATTGAACAACTATGAAATACATGAATTTGCAACTGATTGTTCCTTTTTATGATACAGAAAAAAAAAAGCAATACAATGTGCATATCTGATGCTGGAGAATTTAAAGCATGGAAAAGCATATCTTTCAATAACTGCATATTTTGCCTCTTTATCTTGATTCTAATCAAGATATCAAACAGAATAGAAAGGAGGTGTGCACATAATATCATGAATTTTTCATGTTTGATGGTGAGTAGAATCTATCATGTTATGTCTGAAATATATTTTTAAACAATTTTTCACACTGACTACTAAATATACACAATTTGCTTCTGCAATTTTTTTTTTCACCAGAAATGATCACTCTTTAAGAAAAAGAAAAGTTGGATCCTGTCTAAATAGAGACTATATTTACCAGCTTGTTTAACCTTAAAAATCCTGTCAGTTTTTCCAATCCATTAGTGCCAAAGCATCAGGATTGTACCCCATCAATCAAGGTATAGTCATTGGCTCTGAAGATGTAAGGCAGAGAGAAATGGACTTATAAGCACAAGATCAGTACTCTGTCAAAATCTAATTCTTGCTTTTGATAGAACCAGTGGATTCAATTTTGAGGTCCAAGCTCTAGGAATTGACTCCAAAATGAAGTAATATAAGCATTCTCAGTGCTGCCACACAAGTTTTCATTGYCACTGAAAGGCTCCTGCTCTCTCAGAAGATCAAAGGCCTGCTTTATGTCATTCCTAAAAGCACCTATTTTTTAAAATAGTTGTTTGCTATGTAATTTCCCTCAAAGTAAATTATTAATTTATRATGGAGTAGTACATTTCTGTTTGAAGGACATACTCTTCAAACGTAACCTATATTATACAAATTATATATTTTAAATCAGAAGTATGTAGGAACTTTCACCCTGGAAGTGAAAATAGATGGTTTTAGTTTTAAGGCACTAAACATGTACTATGGTAGAACACACCACTCCCAAATTCTAAACACAAGCAGTTGTATTTTCAACTGACATGAATCAGTCCTTTGTCTGATCTCATTTCATTTCACAACAGAGAGAAAGGAAAAATTCTGTTACATTTTTATATGGTATAGCCTATCATAAAACAAAAAGTAAGTTGCTGTTTCTGTCTGTGTGATATTCRCCACGTCTGCAATATTTCTGCCACCACCTTTTTGAGCACCTGTCTGTTGGCCAATCAGAAAAAGGCAAAAGGCCTGAAGTCTCTCCAACTCCATGGAAACTCTTTCCAAAAATACCCCCAAGCTAAGTGTCTCCCTAATAGGAGCTACTGACTGACAAATCTCTCAGCAGTTCATTCGAAATAGCCAGCTGTGTTTTAACTATTTTTTTTTATATTTAGTTTTAGTGAAGCTAACGGCGGAAGTAATCAGCTGTTCCATGTTCCTCCTTCAGCATTCATTCCTCTTTCCAGAAGTATGGATGTCACATTCTTGAACATTTGTCTTTGTTAGTGCTATGACTTCTGGCAGTAATACACAGCTGTCTACCCCTATCTTGGCATCAGACATGTTTTTAGGTGGCAGGCTGAGTCTTCCTACAGGCCACAGGAATACATTTGGCATAATCAAAAGACAGCGTGCAAGAGCTGTTACAAAGGTGTTAAAGTAATGTAAAGCTGTATTATGATAAAAGCAGAAAGAGAAGTAAATATTTATTTTTCTAGAGATCAGAATCTCCCAGTTTGTTGAAAGAGACACATTCCTTTTTCAAAGTTAATCCCCTTATAAAGAAAGAAGCTTTTATCTGGTATTGAACTTCAGTGCTGTCTGTGCCTGCTCAGATCAAATGCATTTCACATGCTACAAAGGAATCCAAATACATGACTGGCTGTGAATATAAACATGTAAAATATGCACTATAGGCTTGCAGCTAAAATTGATCTAATAGAAATAATTTTYCTCATGAAGAAGAAAGTCTAAATCTTAGCACATACAACATTAAAGATGACATGTGATGCTATAAAGCATTTTTCTCACTGCCCAACTATGAGAATTTCATGATATGCATGAGTGCAAGTAGTTTTTATACAAAATAAAAAATCGGATCTTTTTGAAATATAGTCTTCGCAGAGGTACAGGCAATATCTAATGTGAATAGGACTGCAGCACTTAGAGTTAAGCAACTCCATACTGCAAAGGGTATAGAGGGATGAATAACTTTTCAAATACATTACAAGTAGTGATAAAAAGTGTAATTGATTTACAAAATAAAAGAAATTGTAAAGCTTTACRAATATGACTAACATGTACAGCATACAGGATAAAATCAACTGAGAGAAGAGTAATACTTGAAGCATTGAAATTTAATGAAACAAAAYAAAATTAGAGGCAAGGTCTTGTATGTGGACTTCTTAAACAAAAACTTAATTTTAAGCACTAACCTGGGTGTTAATTCTGCTTTACACAGTCGGGACAAAAAATAGCTGTCTAACACTAATGGGTTGCTTTTCTCCTTTCAAACAGCCYGTTTAAATTAACGTATGTCTTTTCTACACAGATATTCCTCCAGAGTGTTTTAATTTATTTCCCTTCTTTTCTTTGGAAAATTACGTAGGACTACACTGAGCTGATACATCTTAGACTTCTTAAATTTATCATATAATCTGAAATCTTTACATGCTAGACTATAAAATCTCGACTATGTTACCATGTGCTACTCTGCCAGGTTCTGTCCCTGCTTTCTCTATCCTTGCGAGATTGCATTGGTTCTGCCTTCTTTAACTTTCACATCTTTCCCTCGTGCTTCTTAATTCAACATGAAATTGATTTCTTAAGATTTTGTACTTTGTCAACATCAGCTGTTATGCAGGTTTGCCTAAATTCTTATTTGTATACATTCCCAAATGCTTAAGATGTGGAATGGCCTTTCCACTTAAACCACAGAAGACTGTCAATTCAGAGTTTGTTGATACCTCATTTCTTTTCTTTTCAGGTCATTAGATAATATGCCTTAAATATTTTAATGCAACCGGGCAGTGGAAAGGCCTTCTCTTGACGATCTCACAGCAGTGAGCGCCGCCTGTGCGGTGTGGCCGCGGGTCCATGGCGCGGCTGTGGGCTCAGCCCGTGCGGTGTGGCCGCGGGTTCATGGCGCGGCTGTGGGCTCAGCCCGTGC
>NW_026623584.1:356013-426922 GCF_030028575.1 Malurus melanocephalus | reverse complement strand
GGGTCCATGGCGCACTGTACAGCCACACGTCCCGCAGGCCGAGTTCGGCCCGTGGGCACCCGCCGCCCCACAGCACCCCCGGCCGCCACAACCGCCCAGGCTGGCGGGCTGCCCGCTCCCTGCCCCTCCCGCAGAACCTCACTCTGACTGCCCCGCCTGAGCAGCCACCGTGGCCAGGTCTGGCCGCCACCTCTTCACCTGCAGCACCATTCACCAGCGCCCATCTCGCGTCTCCAAACCCGGACCCCTCCGCCTTTCCCCCTCAGTGCCTCACACTGGGCAGCCATGGCGTGCGCGGGCCTGTGAGTGGAGAGCCTGGACAAGGAGCGATGCATGGCCCGCTCTCAGTGACATGGACACAGACATGTCTACTCCGAGCAGAGTTTATTGGCAAAGATCCGAACAGCTTTGCCTTATGTTTCTTCACCTTTATGATAAATCCTGTGAGAGCACAATGTGTTTCACAGCCCCAGATGCAAAAATGTATTGATCATGCTGCACAGGAGTGTAAATGCAATTTACAATCGCAAATTCCTTTGCAATTTTAAGGGATGTTGATGTTGCTCACCAGTCAAGTAGCTATTTGTCCATATGTTCAGTTAATTCCTGTCTGGCTAACAAAATTTAAAGGAAGGCATCTTGAGAGAGAATGATATTACAAGTGTTGAAGTAGTCTTGAGAAAAGGAAGCAGAATTAGAAGTTTCTCAGTCTGAATTTGCCTAATCAAAACCTTARACCATGGATCTTGGACTGAGAAATTTTCATCTCTTTCCCAGTTTAAGAAATGGTACTAGTTCTTTGTGAGTTACTTGGCCTTCCTTTCTGTTTTATGCTTTTCTTTCCTATTCACAGCTGTAGTAATTCTGGAAAGTTGTGCTGTTTTCAAGTTTATTGATGTGTTGTCAGGCAGCCCCTCAATCTCTTTGTTGACTAAGTATTCTGTAAAAGAAGACTGAGAGTTATTATTACTGTTCTGTTAATAATTTCATTCCTATATTTCTCCTAGACTAGTTCCTGGTACAACTGCTAGCAAAAACGGAAGGTGTATGAGCTTTCCCATTGCACTTCTAAGAAGATCCTCTGAGAAACTTGGAAAAAATGTGTTTGAATACAATGCTGCTTGACTATTGCACTACATTTGATGCTCTCATACATATATGACAGGTAGATACTTCCAACGCACTCTATGAAAACATAGATTAGCTCTAGCTATGTAAAAACATCTGCTTACAACGTATTTACAAGCAACATTAAACATCTTTGCATACTGAAGGAAAACAAAAGAACAAGGCTATGTATGGCATCAAACTACAGCAAGACATTGATTCAATCTGTTTAAGCACATGCGAACAGATTATTTTTTTTGCTCTTTCAGAGGTGGAAAAAAATGCCTGTTAGTAACTCAAAATAACTGGAGGTTTCTGTGGCAACTGGTAAAGGAGGTTGTATCTATCTCTGCTGCTTAAAGTAGAAGCAGTTCTTAGAGATCTCTATTTGAAGTTTGCATACTGGCATTTGACTTCAGGTCTTGGAGAGGAGGTYGTCTATCTACTTGTATTTTATCCTGTTGCTGTTTAGAGTAAGATACGAAATAACAAGGACCATAAGAGAGGCATTCTGCTTTCTCAGGTAAGTACATGAATCATTAGGGTAAAGAGCCATGCTTATTACTGTATTTTGGTTTTACGCAGTTAACGTTGAAAATCTTTTGCATTATGTAACATCTTCATCAGATGGAATGGAAAACTTGTGCAACCAGAATGGTTTTATGGTTTTTGACATGAGATTTGGAATGACTTGAGATGACTAGTGTTAGAAAGTATTATTAAGATTTCAGGAAAACCTCAAATCTATTGGTAGTGGAAACTATAATCTCCATGGAGTTCAGTTCATCAACTGAATTTTCCATAATACTGCAATAGGAATGGAGTGAGCATATTAGCCATAGATCTCTTATCTTGTTTGATGTTGTTATTATTTTCAACATTTTATATGCAAATGCTAAATTATTACATCACTGTATAATAAAGTGTGTTTATCTTGCAAAATGTGTAACTGTTCCAAAGTTTTAGTCTGATTACCATTTGTTTATAGTGATTTACTGCCTTAGTATTTTTATAAAGGAGAATACACATTATTTTTGCAATAAAAATGGAAGGTCGTGATTCCAAAATACTCAGTACAGATCAAAGGATATAAGCATTCTCTAGATCTTAGAAAAACAATGTTGGGAAAATTTATTCATGACTTACTTAATAGAGCTATGTAAAACCTTGCCCTATTAGGTTGTCAAGTTATTAAGAGTATTTTATTAACAGTTAAAGCCAAGAGTAATTAATTGAATAGAAATCTTTCTGGGCAAATGTTTCTCTCATGCTGTACAAAAAAAGTATTGGGCATACTGGATTTATACAAAACAATACTGTATCTGTAGTCAAAAAGCTAAATTTCTTTAAAATATCTCTGCAGGTATCTCCAGGCAGATTATTTTCTTCCCAGAAGTGAAAATTTAAACACATAATTGCAAGAACCAGGATTTCATCCACCCACTCCCTGTAGAAAATGCTGAAGATAGCCCAAGGCAGCTTGTTGCTGTTTATATGCAGGCTATTTTTGGCTCACATTCCAAGGTGGTAAAGTCTTATGAATTTAGTGGAGATGCTGGGTGCCTGACCTTGATTCTGCTCTGTGGGGTGACTGCTTAAAAATTAGGCATACAGTGGTTAACTCTTGGATTACCAGCTCCTTCTTCGTGCACAGTTTTTACCTTGGAATTTTAGAATGATGATTCTGTTCTTATTTGACACACTGAAATCACTGTAAAATGACCTGAAATAAAATCCTTTTAACTAATTTCATTACAACAGGATAAGGATCTCAAGGTGGAAGAATGGGGTTTGCATACCTTATGAAGTATTCCCAGTCCAGCAGTGAAACTGATGGAAGCTGTGATTAGGGGACAGTAACTGCCTGTATGAAGACACCGAGATGCTCTATCAACCACTGAAATACAGTGTGTTCTGCTAGCACTCGATAGTACATATAGTCTGGGTCCTATAGGGAGCTCTGAATCTCTTGTGCACTTCTGTCACAAGAGTGCATCTACTGCACTTCCATTGTTGCCAAGGAACAAATTTTAGTGAAAAACACAAGGCAGTGTCTAGAAAACCTTGATCTAAGACCAAATTCCAGTCTCCAAAATAATTTAAAATCAGAGCAGATATAATGGATGCTAGCAGAAGGGATAGAGGTCTGTCTCCATCTCTTTGGAGCTATAATTTCTTCTATTCCCTCTGGACCATGTGACTCCCAATAGGTTGCAATCTGGCAGAAACCACGTTGCCCACACATTGCTTTTATTTCTGGAAACTATGTGATAAAGCTTAGATTAAACCAACAGTCTTCATGTTTACTTCTTCCTTTCACTGAGTATCAATGGAAATTATGTGTCTGAAAAGATACTTTTGGACACAATTYTTTTTCTCCCTGGGACTAAACTCATAGGAGTTTCAGTGAGGTGAAAGTACTTTTTTAACAGACAGTAAGGGAGAATTGACTGTGTTACACATTATGSTCTACAACAACAAAAATGTATTTTGATTGTTTCAGTGTTAATGCATGTGTCAAAGTTGTAGGGCATTTTTAAAGTATACATGTTTTCCAGGGATTTACTGTCTCTTTCCTGAGTGAAATACTTATTTTCTGATTATAGTATTATTTCACTTGAAGTGTAAAAAATGAGTAGGTAATTTATTTATATAGTGTAGTATATAGCTAAAGATTAATAACTACCAATTATTATAAAAAGTTATACTGTTTCTACTGATAACTTCCAAAATGTTAAGGGTCTTTTCCAACCCAAATGATTCTGGTTTTTTTTGTTTCCTAGAAGATTTTAAGGTACACAAGGACACCATTAATTTAAACTATTCTTTGTAGAAAAGGGCAATGATTTTACTTATCGGCATGAAAATAGTGTTGTTCAAAAATAATTTAAACTCTATTGTGTTAAAATAGTTCAATAAAAGGGAATGGCCAAGTTCTCTGAATTTCTGARTAGTTAGTGCACAGAACTTTGTGCCACTTCCAGGCCTAACACTGCTTCTGCTGGAATTCCAGATAGTGGCAGTCTGCTGAAACATGAGTTCAGTTACCAAATATAGATGAGTGGGGTACGAATTACACAGTCACAGAGGACAGATGTAACGCACAGGCCACAGTCTTCTCGATGCTTACTGAGGACCAAGCAATCTTCAGTGAAGAGCTGGAGCAACTTTAAGCCTACTTAGATAGAGAAGGAGAACAATGACTTTACCTACTATTAATTAGATTTGAACTCTTCATATTGGTCTGCTCATTGTAAGATCTGTTTTATATTTTCTGCTAAACATAATTGTAATTGTGGAGTAATCTTGCAGGATTTCAAATTTCAGAGAAAAACTATGTGTCTTTTTGTTTTAAAAAATCTTATTTTGCCCTTCATATGAGTCTTTTGAACAGATAGGCTTTGGGTCATGTTAAGTAATAATTTTTTTATTTGGCAGGTTCTGCAAATTCAGGAATTTTCCTGAAACAAGTCYTTTGATTTTCTGTGTTTTCCCATATTTTACTATATATCTCTTTAAAAGCTTACTTTGGTTAGTTGTTCTATTTTTTCTGAAATTATTGTAATCTAGTACATTTCAAATTAAATATTTACCATATGATTCTTTAGAGCATCTCTATCAGTTTTTTAATAAGTATTCAACTGCTTGATATAAAAATGTGGTTTTATTTGGCAGCATTTTTAAAATATATACRAATAGGACCCCATTAATAGGCTGTATGTAATAATTTTGAAAGTAGAGATAAACACTGATCTGCATGCAATACTGTATTTTATGTTTGTGTCTTTAAATGATACAGTATATGGCTTTGCAGGTTACCTAATGAGTAATGATGATGAAAACTGTTATAAATACATTGTAGTCTAACGTGGAGAAGCTAGAAATAGCATTCAAAATTTCTAATTATGATCTTATAAGCTACCTGATAGGGTTAGTGATACTTCACCTCCACTTCACTGTGGTTACAAGCTGCACTAAAAGAATAGCGGGTTTATGTATTAATGTGGCTTAAAAAGAAGTCTTTCTCTTGGAAGCTTCCATTCAGCTCTCTAAAGTTAGACATATGAATCTGGTTTTAGGAACTAGACCCTTCTCACCAAGAAGGCTTATCAGCATTAGAAATTCCCAGTAAAGCAGCACTTTTAAGTTCACAAACTTTATCTAAATATCCAGGTACAGACTGATTCACCTAAATTTAGACACTAGGCTTTGAAAATTACAATATATATAGCTATTTTATTTTTCTGACAAAACTGAGTATTAGGAAGAAATACATTAATTCATAATACATTCATTTTAATCATCATGTTGGGTGGCTAACAATAAGTAAAATTGTCCTACCCATGAAACAGCCCATTGAAACATTAGAGCAGCTTAGTGTTGGAAGTCAGGGAAGTTTATCTGAGTATGTAATGTGTCACTTTGAGATGTGAACAAGCTAGGAACCAGTGTGTATCAGATTTAAATAAAGATATCATTTGAAACATGGATATTTACAAGTTGTCTAAATAGCACCTTTGTTCATTTGAATAAAAAGTTTTAAAAAAAATAACTAAGATTAAGGAGACAGAAACTCTCCAGGTTTAACCCTTGTTTCCTTGGCATTCATCCAGTTTATGCCTTAACAGCTGAGTCTCTAGAACAACTGTTTACTGGGCTTCTCAGATTCTTTCTTTAAAGCTGCTATGTGGTAGTCAGTTATACTGTATATACTTTTTTAGATTTTGTTGACAAGGGTTTGGCATGGTTGCTAAATTTGTTGCCCTGTAAACACAGCAGGAAAGAAAGACATAATCCCAGCAAACAATAAGATTATCACTATATTCTATAAAAATGTATGTCAAATCCTAAATGATTTGGGTTTCTTATTCTTCTCTTTTATGCATTGAGTTGTAATCTGTTGGCAAGACAAACAGGCATATCGAGAGGTGCATATGCTAAGCCAAGAATTCCAATAATCTATCAGCCATTTAATGACTACATGCCGGGTAAGCCCTGGTTTAGTGACTAAAGGTAATTGGAGCCTGCACAGGCTGATGTAAAATACATCCGAGTGCATCGCATGACTATCAAGCCATTTCTTCTCTACTATCAGTAGAGAATTAAGGGAAAATGTTCTTTTTTGTTCTTATGTAAAATTGTTCTTGTAGAAATTATCATTAAAAGAAGAGAGTTTTCCATGGTAATTAAAACCACTGATATAGAACTTCATTAAATGCTTTGCAGAAACAATAATTACATGTAAGATCAGATCAGCCACAACCTAGTGACCAGCTAGACAAATACATTTCAACATGGAGATTTTCAGGCCAGTCTTTCCCTTGGGGAAAGTGTGGTTTCCCTGACATCTTGTTTCTTGCTGACTTTAAAGAGAATGCTCATCCTAATTGTGAAGTCATGTTGGGAAACTGGAGAGGTATAGATGCGTCTCTTCTTTGTGAAACTGGTACAAAATATACATTATATACTTCTGTTGTACAGGATGATACATAGGTTGTGAAATCTATTTCTTCAGTGTTTTAGCATATGGTAGCTTGATATTTCATTTTTCAGTGTTGAGAAAAGTGCTACTAAATTGGTAGCAAGTTAAAAATGTTAGCACAATAAGTAAAATAATATTAAACATATTATCAACATTAAACACAAAGGATAACTTGGAATTTCTAATCCAAATATCCTTGTGTAGATCTTCACAGTTCACATTTTGAACCCTTTTCATCTCAGAATTGATGGTTTATTGTCTGGAAGGCAACGTTATGGGAAAGAGAAAAGTAAATATATTCCTGAAATGTTCGTGAAGCTAAAACCAGGGAAAAAATTAAGTGCAATAGAATTGATGCAAAATAACAAAACAGATGTGAAATAACAATATATGTACATGTTGATYCAGTGGAATTGAGATTGTGCTAGAYAGTAAACAAACAAATGATGTCTTCATACTTCTGAGGGAAGATTCATGAGAAAAATGACTCCTAAGTGCTCTTACTTCCACGGAGACAATTTGCAGTCCTGGCCCATTCTAATGGAAACCCAGATTTATGGTATTTCACGCACCATTAGGTTGCACTTATCTTCCAGTTTTGTGTCTAGCTTATGGGAACTAGGCTATAACTTAAGGAATTTTACTTGTGTCTTTCAGGATGCAAGACAGAAGCTGTGGCCAGGCATTGCCTCTTTCTTTAATGCTGGAGGAGGCTTATTCTCCAGAGAGGGACACCAATAAGGGATATCCTGAAAATATGTCTGAAGCTTCATCTTATCATGACTTTTTCTTTGATTCCYTGTCAGACACACAGAATGGTGAATTTTCAAATGGACTTTCTGCCTTCCTTACACAGGAGGAGATAAGTAAGAGCCTTGACATAGCTCGAGAAGCCATTGCCAATTCCATGGAAGAAGATGAGAACACAGCACCAGACTTTACTCATTGTCTCAATACCTCTCTTTCTAGCCCTTCAGAACACCCTTCTTTCAGGGACACCAAACAGCATGAGCAAGATGATTTACAGACACCTGAAGCAAGTAGTTGGACTTCATCTGCTGCAAGTCATGTTTTCCCAAGGAATCAGAAAGAGCAATCCACCGCACCTCCAACAGCAGATAGTTTTGTCCCAGTTTCTAGAAGGCAACCGAGCCCCTCACCTTATCTACCTGCTAGTCCCAGCTTCATCAGACGCCTGAAATATTCAGAGAAAGATAGTCCATGTATGCCTAAGACAAGCCCAAATTCTGAATCGACATCCCAGGGAGAAGCTCCTTTCAGGAACAAGGTGTGTGACAAAGCTGCTACATTCATAGAGGAATTATCATCTATCTTTAGACAGGCGGCAAAGACAAGAGGCTATAGTCCTGATGGAGACTCTTCTTCTCCAGACAGTGGATACCTGTCTCCTAATAAAAAACAACCAGCTTTAAGTACCTCAGTTAACCAGGAGTTTGACAAACCACATCAAGAGACTAAGCCTGAAGAAAAATCACCTGGAGTCCATCTGAATGGAGAACACTATTCTGAAAGGGGGAGCATCATGCAGAGCAACATGGTCCTGTGCCGTCCCTTCATCAACATGGAAGAGAATGAATTTTCACCACCTCAATTCACACAAAAGCTCCGGAGCCAGGAAGTTGCCGAAGGAAACAAGGTATTGCTGGAGTGCAGAGTTGCTGGCAACCCAATCCCTGATGTCAGGTAAGTGCTAAGTCACCAGATATCATCACCTGGTTTTGGAATACACCTAAGGGCATGTATCACAGTGATCTGCTTAGGGCTAGTTACATCAAAGCAGCTGAACATGCAGTTTTGCAAAGCACAAAAAATAAGAGATTCTGATGTTTTTCATTTCACTAGAATGTTTCATTGTTATTTGCTTGGGAAATTAAATTCTGCTTGATTTAAGAGCCATATGGCAAAATTAGAAACAGAACTGGCTCTAACAACATTCTGTGTGATTTTTACTTAATTAATCTAGGTAAAAGAAGTCACAATTTGCCCCCAAAGAGCATATTGCATGGAGCTGATACAACTTTTACTACCAATTAATTAGAATGTCTCCAAGACCCATGTAAACTCTGTTTTTCTGAATCTTGACTCATGCAGAATCATAAAATAAGAAGGAAAATCTTAATAACTGAACAGAACGAGTCATGAGAAACATTGCTGACATAATAGATTATTGGGAAATCAACAATACTTTTAAGTAATCACATCACTATAAATTAATTTGTAACTTTTGTCTTCCCTTTTGAAAGCTGTAACTGCACAACTTTAGTATTCTGTGGATATAGCCATTACTGAATTGCAGCAAATATGGTTCATGCTAACTTCTCAGGCTCTTGCAAAGCTCCCTCACAGTCAAATCAATACACTTCCATGGTCCATTCTCGAACTGGTTTTATTGAATAATTATTCATAATTCTCCATCTGACAACTTAAAGAAGACACTTTAAAAATTACTTTTTAAAATTACTTTTTCAAAGTTTCCACTAAAAACAAATTTCCCCCTTAGTCTCCATTCCATTATGGATCTTCGAGAGGGGAAAAATATGGCAATTTCTGTAGCTCGAAAACGACTCCTTTTGGAAGTCGATGCACTTCTGCCGTATGTCCTTTCTGTAGTGACGCCGACTTGGCTGAAGAGGTCACTCACACACAGCACGGGCGGCACAGAGCCGTCAAATGAGCGCTGTTGCGGAGCCAAGAGAGCAAAAAAACTAAGGCCCTCTCAGTGGTCAAGAGACAGCAAACAATTGAGTGATATTTGGGTGAGACTCCAAAGTTTTTGAATCGTAGGGAAAGGAAGGGGTTCTTTCCTTTAAAAGATGAGAAAGCATGCAGAAAAATCTGCAGTAGATTCTTATCTATAAAAACATTACTGGGATCTTCTAAGCAGTTTCATAGTATGATCTAGGCACATCACGGTCCTTCTTTCTGGGTATGAAAAGGAGTTTTGTGGTGTATGCTGTATATATCCAGTAAATAGTCAATTTGCTGCAGTGGAAAAAGACAAGCCTGTTTAAAACCACCCACATATTGCAGAGCAAGTGAAGAATGTCTGTGCTACTTTCAGATTTTTTTTCTGCAAATGGGAGTTTTATATGGTTTAAAAATAAAGCAAAACACCAATGTTCAATACAATACAAAATACAGTAATAGTTGACCATTCTCTTGCATTTGGGCAATTAAAATAATCCAGTTTTCTAAAGCACTTTACTTAGACAATTGTTTCATTGGACTGGATTTCTGGTTTGTMATAGATGTGGAAAAAAGTCTTCAGACCATAATCATGAATTTAACATATTTACCACTTTCTGAAGAAACTGGCTAGAGGAAAAAAATGTGCAAAAGATATTAATTTTTTTGTGAAGATTTCTGAATAGGTAGAAAGTAGAAGTGGATGCTAGGAAAGTATTGTATTGTATTGTATCGTATTGTATTGCCAAAAGAAGGGCTATAGAATAAGGGGAACAGTTACCTGGTCTGAGAAATGTAAGAGTGAGCAACTTGGCACATGCAAAACTTGCTAAACAGGAGATGCAGACAAGGGCAAGAGTCAGAACTGCCATGGTCTGTGCATTAGAATATAGCAATAAAATCTGTAGAAGCTAAGCTTCAGTTACTCTGATTTTTCCCAGAAAAACCACTTTCAATAACATGGCCACTGCAAAGATTATTTTTGGAACTCTGTGTGCTAAGTGTGATAAGAGTAGAAAGCAATTTGGATTTTTGTGTTTGGTTTGCTTTTTTTTTTTGTCTCAGCTGGGAAGAAAACAATCAGAAGTCATATTTCCTAAAGTCATAAGGAAGTAACAGTAGTTTAATTGTGACAAGAAAATCACTAAGTTCTTTTTTTGCCCAGCACTCAAAAAGTTGTCCAGCTTAATAGTAAATACAGTTGATTTTTAGGCAGAATAAAGCATTGGTAGCCATGAAATCATCCAATTGATAGACACCGAGCAAAAGGCCTTCAAAAGCATCTCAGAATTTTTAGCATGTTACTGCTTTTCTAGGCCTCACATTTTATCCTGAATCCAAATAATCTCTGTAACTGGCTTTCTTCTCTTTTCACAACTTTTTTGTGGCTAAACTTTCCAAAGCCCTAGGCCTATACAAATTTAAGCTAGATTCTCCTTTATCCTGCTACCCCTCTTAGGAGAATAAAAATAACAATGTTGCAGGACACTAGTATAATTCCGGAAACCATCAAATATAGTGTAAGAATAAGATGTATATTTGAAGGTTATTTGACTAGGAAAGCTTCTTAAAATTTAAGTTCCTTGGATGTTCATAGCTGAAAGTAAAACAGTAATTGTTATGATTTGGGTGATGACATTTGACCAAAGTAGTTTTATACTACAATAATCAGTTACATTTCAAGAATCATCACTTTTTTTTTAAAGTTCAATGTTTTTGAACTTACTAGTTCTACTAGCAGAAAATCAGGTTCTTACAATGAATATTTTGTCACTTGTTCGAACAATTTTTACATAAGACCTAGCAAGGTATAGAGCGATTTTAAAAATTTCAGGATATCTGACYTCTAAAGAAGGTCTAAAACATACAAAATGTAAGTTGAAACAGAAGTTTTCTGTGTTACTCTCAAAACCATTTTATCAGTCAGTAGCTGTCCTTCAAAGCGCATCAACAATGCAGTATTTAAAATGCTCATATTAGCCATGAGCTTGCTAAAGCAAATCCCAGCTGGGAGTGACTTAGACCTCTTCAACATTTGCCTCACCACCTGAATATTTAATTGCTTCTGAGGTCTGCCCACAGCTGTAAGCCACAATTAAAGTATTTTCTGAGGTTTGCCCTGAGCTGTAAGCTATGATTAAAGTATTTGCAGATATTCACCCAGCTTCTGTAGCACAAGAGATATTGAAATATTTGTGAAAAATATATTCTTTTCCTTCTTCCACAGCAAATTGAAACAAAAAGATATCCAAATCAAAATTAAAAATAAAGCATTTTCCATATGCTACATCACAAGGACAGGGCTTCTTTGCTTTAGGGAAGCTATTTGCTCTCATCATAATCCTTTTATTCTCGTAGGTGCTGTTTGTCTAGATTTCACTTTAATACCCAACCCTCCCCCCCCACACACAGAAATATTACTTGCCTGTAAACCAGAACTGTTCCTRGAAAATATAGAAACAAATGCAAAGTACAATACATAAATCTATAATGAAACCAAACTGTGTTGACTTCTGCAGCTTCAAAATCTTACCCAGTCTTACATCCTTTAAAGGTTTTGAAGACTAAAAACATGCAATAAACTATGTCACCACCACACTTTTCCCATTAGGCACAGTTGCAAAGAAAGTTGAACATCACATTATGCCTTGCTTAATACAAATCTACACAGCTAAGTAAAAATCCAGGTGTACAGGACATCAGTGATTTAAATACCTACACATTGGTATTTAACCAAACTGCCAACCACAAGTTGGCAGTTTCAAGTTTTGGAAATGCAAAAGGTATCATAGATGTAGTTTCTGTTCTTTGCTGGACTTGATTTGAGGTAGGAAAATCTGTGGTTTAGAGACAGCATTTAGTTTTGTTCCTGAAAGTCACTTATGAGGTAAATTTTGTAGCTGTAGTGTAACACCAGTGCCTTAGTGGGAGATAGAGATGTTCTACTAATTCTATAATGGCAAGACTTTAATACTACTTGTTTGTATCAAATATGAGTAGCTTTTTATGTATCTGTGGTAATGGGATGCACTTGACCATTCTAGGTCCTTAGTTAAAAAACACTGTTTCACAAGTGTATTCCTTGCTTTCTTGTATAAAGTCTTTAATTGTCATCTTCCAAATTGTTGTGTTACTTTTTTATTTGTAGAATCTTAACTATTTTAGAAACAGGTGGTGCAGGTCCTGCTTTTCAAATATTTTCATAAGCTTCTATACATACTTGTGTTATTCAAGATGGAAACTCATGAAGATATTTTGTGATGAAATTGTTTAAAGTAYTTGTTGATTCCATTCTTGTTTGCTTGCCCAAGACCAAAATTTGCTTCTGAACAATGAGATGTTTAATGTGTCTTAACAACAGATTTTACTAGACTACAAGGATTATGTTAGCTACAGTGATTGCAGAAATAATTCATAAAAAAGTATATTAGAATATATTCTGTGTGGGAGGAGTGGGCTCTTGTGACTTGAAAATCAGCAGCAGCCTCATGTATTATCCTTATACAATAACGAATCAAGTCTTGCATTGAGCTTTGAGGTGATTCTTAGCTGATTCTCAAAATGCAGTATTTTACAGTAAGAAGTGATCTAAAGTACTTCCACAACTTATGTAATAGTTTCTGTTCCATTATTTCAGTGCTGTTATACTGGTTTATTAATATTTAGAACAATGGAACAAGAAATAGCAGTTATTATACAACATTTTATAAATAATGTCTCCAGAATAACTTGCATTTATTTCCTAAGGCTGATGATTTATGAAGTTAATTGTCAAATTGCTCACAAATATAAACATTTTTCTTATATTCTCCCCATGGTTTAGCTGGTTTTCTCTATTAAAATATTTTCCCAATAAACATACTTTTATAAAGAAATCTTTCATTTCTCTATTAATMTTTTCAGAGTAGAATCCTGCTAATCTGTCTCCTTACTAGTCTTTTGCAAACAGAGGGCACTTGTTAAGAACCTGAGGAGTTCCTTGGATCAAAAATGTTCTCTTTGTAGTTCTGGATGTTTTTCTGTGTATGGAGGGAGCATTGAGAATCATTTGAAAGTGTAAACAGCACGCTTAGTGCTGAGATTAAAAAGAAAAATATTGCTAGCCATTTTGATCTGGTAGTACACTCATTTAAGAAATCTACTCARTAATATATTGTCATTTAGTATTTTATAGACACGCAAATGAAGATAAAATATGTGTAGATATGAAAATTATATGTCAACATCCTCAATATTTTTCTGTCACAATAATATTTTTTCTTACTCTTTATCAATAATATCTTCTTTACTTTTTGTGGGCTTTTTCTTCATTTAGAAGTCAAAATAATAGCTATTTGCAGTTTATTTCGTTATTCTTTTAGCCCTTGTCATTTATTTCCTTTTATACTCTGTTTGTTGGACCATACCATGCCATTCTTGTGTCTCTTGCTTTTACAGATTTTCAGATAAGGCCTGCCCATCTATAGGCATCCCTGGAGTTTCAATTTTCTTTCAGAGCAAGTCTGGAATGTAGTGTTGAAAGTCACCATGACTTGTGAAACTGCTCCTTAATTCTGATTGTATTAAAACAGTTCTCTGGACTAGTGGGCTTTGTTGGGGTTATTCTTATTCTTAATTTATTTATTGTCTCTCTAGAATAGTTTTGACTGCACGATTATGCATTTCTTTTTCTTTGTTATAGAGGTTTTGTGCCTCAACTGGCTCTTTTTCTTTAGAACTGTCGTTTTTCCTAAAAACGTTTCTAGGTTTGAGACAATGTTTTCAGAGAAAAACATTACAGAGTAAATGTTTCCTCTGAAGTGAAAAAAAATGGTAATTTTTTCCCACCAATATGAAATAGATGTTCAGGCAAAAGTGAAGAGAAAAAAAGTAGTTTATTAACAAAACACAGTGCCCACAGGACACACTTTTTACTGTGGTAAAAAATAACTGTTAGATATTTAAAAGTCCAGGAACACATGCTGCGCTCTTCTCCCACAGCCGCTCAGCCACGTGGTGCGGAAAAAAAAATACTGGAGTGGGGGGGAAAAGAAACAAAAACAAAAGGAAAAGTCCAYGTGACCGCTCCAGCAACAGTAGCAACATGGTGGCAATCCTCACTGTGGATGTAACAGAGGGCTCGGTGTGCTTTTTCTGTCGCTGGCTTGGCTTCTTCCGGACTCCAGGACAAGACGGAATGGCACTGCTTGTCCACGCCAGCCACCGAATTGCTCCCGAAGAAAAATCACAGGAGCCACAGAGGGGGGTGGCCGTCCAGGGAAAAACTGTTTGCCCAAGCTAACAAATCCAAGCTAGCTAAACGGCAACAGTGTAACTCCCCTGCATGCAGYSAGCAAGGACTCCCACAGCGTGRATRCTGAAGTCCAAAAGCCCCCAAGGCAGCCCGGGCAGCCCCGGCTTTTAAACTGCCCRCACTGCCCCTGCCCCTTCTTCCAGGTCAGATTTAAAGGAACAGACACCTTTTGGGCAAACAAGCTGATGGAATACAGGAATACAACATCAACCCAAGACAATATGGAAATAACTCTTGTAAATTTTGGCATTTGAAATTTTGAGATTTTTGATTTGGGTTTTGTGTGTGGTTTTTTTCATTGTGAAAATTTGAAGAATAAAGCTTGTTAGGTTCATGAAGATCAGTGCTGTAAAAGGCAGTTCTAAAAACAAAGGGATTGTTATTGAAACTAGAATTACTCTTTTAAACTGGAATTAGGAAGAGAATTCYAGCTCAGTTACTTTATTTTTCTCTGTCTGTGAATACCAGTGTCTCTGGTTTGCTTTTCTGATTGCATTACTGAGAGTTTAAAAACATATCAATTCACTTCTTTATTCTTTTATTCTTCTTTTTCTGCCTCTTAGTAAAAGAATGCAGATCTAAAGTTCCTTGCTAATGTTCCCAAAATAAATAACATATGGACTAGTATTTATAAAAAGACTCAAAGATTAGATGAAAATGTTATCAAAATACTTGATGGCTAACATGAAAAGCTTAAAAGTAAATTAATAAAATTTTTTCTGCTCTCTACATAATGGAAAAAAACATAAAKAACTTTTGCCTTGTATTTACATAGGAATTGGATGAGATTTGGATGAACTTTAAAATTATGTGGCACCACATATCCTCAGAAAATTCTTTAACTACATGAGCTTTGTCCCTGTTAAACATTTTTAGTTTAAAAACAAAGTTTAATTGAAGTAGTTTTAAAATACAGATTTCCCACAAAAGTGGTGCTGAAACAATGCCATAGGCAGGGTTCCAAGAGGCTGCTTTTACTTCATGTTTCAGAATTTATTTGTATAAATCTTATATGCTGTCTCTGGACCTTTCCAGTATTGTGCAAAGCATCAATAGCCAAGAAGTCTGAGGAAATATATCAGCAATCTGCTTGTCATGGACTAATTGAAAGCAATCTGTGAAAATTAAAACTAAATGTAGAGGCTAAGTGAAACAGCCCACRCCATTGGGCAGGAATCAATCTACATGGTTTAGGACTACTTTACTTGTACTGAAAGAGAAGAGTAGTGACGCTTTTTGCAGAGAGAAGTGTTTGGAGTCAGTAATTCTGGCATCATTACTTATCAATGTTCAACAGGTATGAAGTGCTATTCCAAATCTCATTTAAAATATCATCCTTAATACACTTTAACATGTTTGCTCATTTGCCTAAAGGCAATACCACATCTTGGATTGTTTTAAGCTTCTTAAGGGCAATTATAGCAGTTTATTAATGTTGCTTAAACAGGATCTATCTTTTTAAAACACAAATACATTGCTTTATAAATAGAAATTAAGTAAATACAATTAATACTTTGAAACTTGATGTTTTAAAAATTCTTCCTAATAAAAAACTGCCATGTCTGAAATACTCCCTGTAAATACATTCTTGGCAATGTGAAAGCTCCCTGTAAAGATATGGATTATGAAATCAAACAAATAGGATTTCTCTGCAAACATTCATGGCTGATGGCTGCAAAAAGTTAAACTTCGTTTTGGCTATTAGAGCTGTCAGGACTTTGAGGAAGGTAGGAAAGGCTATGTACTAAAAGCTTGTTAWAAACCAAACATAGAAGAAACATTGTAAAACAGCAGTGCATAATGAGCTTATTTTATTGTTCCTGGGACCCATCTGGAAAGTGTATTTTTTAAAACAATTGTTATAGTTTGATAGCGTTTTGTTAAGTGGACTGGAACCACAGKTCATTTATTAGTACATGGACTTGCCATTCCAACATGTGCAATGCTAAAAGAAGGAGTAAATGAAATTCCCTTGTCCTCCTATTTCCTGTAACATAGGAAAATAAACAAGTAAGTCATAGAATTGTAGAATATCCTGAAGGGRCTCACAAGGATCATCCAAGTTCTCATAGGATCCATAYTTCCTTCCCTGAGCACAACTACGTAAAAAAAGCAGGAAAGTTAAGGAGTTAGCTATGGAGGTTCTTATACCGTGTRCAGTTTTGCTCACATTTTGAAGTGTGTGGTGGAAGAAGAGCATCATGAACATATTTTATGTTGTCATGAGTTTTCACATTCCACATGCTTTAGAAAAGAGGTGAAGATTAAAAGATTATTTGGAGGTTTTACACTTTGGGATATTTAGGAGTGATCTAGTTATGTAGTGAGAAGATAGAATTTCCTTTAAGATAGCAGAATGAACACAATTTGGAAGTTTAGCTTTGTACAGAATAAATACTTTCTGAGGTATTGTCCCCTTAGAGATTTAAGTGTTTYCTAGCTTTTGTATTCAAGAAAAAATTAAGAAATATATTCATTTAAGAAAGGTACTTAATTTCTATTTCTATTTTATGCCCCTCTACATTGCCTTATCTGAAGTACTTCACAAAAGGGAAACTGATCAATAGGAATGACAAATTGTAAACAATTAAAAGAGTGCAAGACTTGCTGAAGTATTGAACTTGAAACAATATGCTTATGACATATTTCTGTAAGTAATAAGATTAGCATAGTTCTTTAATAAGTAGATAATATGGGTAGAGAAGAGGTGYTTTTTTATTAAATAAAGCAAGATGAATAATTCAGCTATGTAATTTCACCTGAATTTGAAAGGTACATTTAAGCTGCAGAAGGGGCAAACACCTATACAGAAGTWTCTTATCTGATATACTGAATTACGGCATGTTCAAAGTGTTTATTGTTGACCTGTCTCCCAGAACCTTATTTCCTTCAAGTAGTATGCTACCAGTTGGTGTGATACTACTCAGTATAGATGAGTACACAGTTTAAGACTGGGCGTAGTGTGAACTTGAATAGGTCTGACTTCCTGTGGGAAAGGGAAATAAGTTAAAATGCCTGGAGGGTGGAGGTAATTAGTAGATTGAATAACTCCTAAAATACTGGGGTTCTTTTTTYTTCTGCTATCTGCAGGTCAAAACAGAGACTAGAGGATTTAGGATTAGATTTAGGAGAGATTTTAGGGGACTAAAATTTTTCTGCAACAAATCTGTTATGAAGACATATCGGTTATGTTAATTGTGGTCTAATGCTAACATGCTGCTTCAAATCAGAGTGATTCATTGTTTCTTCTTATTAATATGCACTTGCAATGCATGCATACATTAACATTATAAAAATAGTTAAGACTTTGCTGTTATGCAGTGCTTTTCATGTGAGCATTTCAGTGCTTTATAAACACTTTGTATAATATGTGAACAGCTTTTCTTTATCTCCTCTTATTTGATAAGGTTGTGCTTTTCAGGTGGCCAAGGGAAAAAGATTAGAYAAATAGAATCCATGTCTCATTTATAGTACAGCTGACAGGCACCCATCGCTATCAAATCTTTTGATATCAAGGCAAATGTGACCACATTGCTCTTAGAGCAAGTTATTCAATCTAGACTACTGGTTCCCCATTTTCAAATGAGAGTAAGAGAATTTATATTAATCTCTGTGAAAACCAAATTCAATTCTTGTTTTCACAAAAGGCCCATGTATACGCAATTATTATAGCACATTTTGTGAATCTCCCATGAACTTAAACGGATTACTTTTTCAACTGAAATGCATTGCCTGCTAAATCTATTCTTGACTCCATTTTGTAGACTGCCTTGCCAATTCCTCTTAACATCCACCATCAATGAAACTAGCAGTTGCAATAATCTCAGTAGACCTAAGCATGCTCCTTTTTTTCTGTTATTTTTTTCTTTTTTAAGAAAAATATATATTAGTCTTACTAATCTTARCATTTGCAGCTGGGATTATTAAAACCTGAGACCTGATTTAGTATTGTAATGGGGTTTGTACAGCTACAAGAAGCATGGGGCAAACAAAAGCATAGTAGTGTAGAAAGAAAAGTCCTCAAGTTAAAGTTCTGTTAACACCCAGTTTACATAGAGTTCTATTATGATTGCTTTTTCCAGTCTGCAAGAGTTTTGAGAAASAAGCTGAAGGCAAAACCATTTTTCTGTAAATAGGTTGTAAATAGGTTAAATAAACYTAAGAAGTTTAGGGCTGTTGCCAAGGTACATTAAAACAATTTATCCATCTTACTGCAAATTGAAGTGTCTGTTTTTAATGTTTACTGAAATTTGCATAGTGCTGGTTGACAACACTGCTGTGTAGCTGCACTTTTGGCAGCTGTCTGTGCTTGCCCATGAAGAGTACTGCAATAGCTGCATTAGATAAGGAATGTCAGAGATGAAATAAGCAATTTTTGATTCCTTAAACAAGCTCTCCGCACAGCTAATAAAGATTCTTGGAATGCAAATGTCTGACAGTGGGAGATATGAGGAACCACAGACCCTATGCATGGCTCTTCCCATGTATGACTAAGGCATTCTGTGATTGCCAGTGCAAGAAAACTACACTGCATGGAAATGAAATGAAAGAACTGAAGTAACAGCCACTACTTAGGAATGCTAGAGAGAGGCCTAAGGCACAGCTTTTACTGGAATTTTCTTTTGCTAGTACAATCTGGTTTTGACATCTTTTAGGACTCCCACTGCTATCATCAAAAATCTTACCTCCTGCTCTTAAGCGATGAAACTGAGGTGCAGAGCTTGCTGGGAGCAGATTTAGAAGGAATACCACGATCTGACTGCCTTTTGTGCCAATCACACGTTTACATATTTTCTTTCAATAAAATACTTACTTCTTTTAGTAAGAAAAATACTTACTTCTTTTAGAAGTAAGTTTACTTACTTCTACTAATTAAACTGCAAGTAGAGGATTATAGAGAACATGCATAAACATACAGCAGAACAAATGAAGTTCCTAGTGTTTTACTTTATATTTTTGTCTATATACTAATAGCATATTCTGTTTTAGAAATTGATTTTAGTAATTTACAAAAAAAAATTAGCACTTTTTTTTTTTTTTGTGGAATAACATGTAATGCTTCTATCTGTGCATATCTTGTTTTTGCTTTTCCAAGTAGCATCAATTTCTTTTCTCAGAAGGGCAAGTATCTCTGAGAAATAAATTGCCTTCACAACTCTTTGTCTGTCTATTAAGAGTTTACAKCTCTCCCTACTTTTTCCTTTAGGTATTCAGAAATTTTCTCTTTCATAGTATAAAATAGTTCCATTCATGCATAGGATCCAGAACCTAAATCTAGGGATATTTCTTCCTCAGATTAGGTCTTGTTTTCAAATGTAATTTGGAGATCAAAGCAGGTTATGGAAACTCAGCTGTAGGTGTGCTGGTTAGAACAAGGAAGCTCCCATTATGTGTTGCAAGGTATTTTACTAAGGTGCTTATTCTGCTCCCACTAKAATACTGTTAGGACTTTTAAGTAGTTTTACCTCTACTTTAGCCTCTTGCTGTCTTTATTTTTTCTTTTTAACTGCCTCAGCTGAGCTAGTACATTTAGTTACATCTAACGTAGGCTGTCCTCCATTTCCATAGAGTGATGCTGATTTTTCATCTTCCCACAAATAGAACAAGTCCGCCCTCAATCTGAAGTTCTTGATATGTGACATGTGTTAAGACTTTCGTCAAAATGCTGTTCTGTTGTTCTTTAGAATAACGCTGATTCTCTTAGTTGCTTAGTAGGTTTTCRACCTTTGAATTCTTTCTTGACTATTGTTTGGTGAATAATGCAGAGGGCACAGCTTCCCACTATTTTATTTTTGCCTTCCACATTATATTGGCTCTATTTTCTTGTTTGCTCACTTACTCCTACTGAGCAGCACAAATACAGTTTCTTAGTACCTTTCCCTGTACTCAAAATGGAAGCCATCTAGTTTGTTATATAATCTCCCTCAAAATAGTTGGTCTTATAGGAGGTATCTAATAATAGAGTCTTTGAAGAGAAATCCTTTTTCCCTCACTGGTCATTAGATAAACAATGACTAAATCCACAGCTGACTTAAAAATAAGTAAAGATTAAAAGTTGCACATGGACATTAAGAATGGAAGCATCAAAAACTTTGAATATGTGAAATCAAATCTCAAAGATACAGGAGCATGGGATCTGGTGGGGCTTTTTTGAACATTATTCCATTACCAATTCTGTGTCTATTAGGTATATCTCTTAGGTGAAAACTCAAACATAAGTAACATTGAACTTTTCCTTCTAGTCTTGAAAAGTATAATGATAATTCTTAACACCTGATGTCTGAACCAGAAGGGACTTCAGAGGCAAGTTAACACAGATGCAATCTTTGCTATAAAATAATTATTTGCACCTTTGTTTATAGTGACAATGGGCTATTTAAAATATGGAGTTTCTTTGTTGGTTTCTTTGTTCTGCAGTGTATCAAGGGCTAATGTAATCATCTGAGGAGGAAGACATACAACTGTCCTTCYGGGGCAAATTCACTTTTTTTACCATAAAGAGCTGTTCTTTCCTTTTTCTTACTTTAATTAAAATTTTAAAAAACAAAACAAAATAAACACCTCCAAAAAAATAACCCAACACCCCAAAACAACAACAACCAAAAAAGCCCAACAACAACCGAAAAACCCCAACAAAAACAAACAACCTCCCCCCCCCAAAACCCAAAAAAACCTAAAAAACAAACCCCAGCAACAAAGGAGCAAATTGCACAGCATATTGAAGGTTACTGAAACAAACCTGCTGGAAATTAAAATAAAGGAAAAGTATTTGACATGCATGGGCACATTTCTGATCCATATTAAGAAGATGCTATTTATTCAGTTTTAAGACTAGATGTTTCTGTGAAAGCTTTAATTAGAATTTTTCCGGGTTTATTGCAGTGAATGTAGGTTTCATATTTTGCTTACTGTATCACCAATATTGTTGAACTTCATGCCTGCAAAATGAAATGTATGAATAATTGCAAATTAGATTGYCATCTATTTGAAGTCCTATGAGGCAGTTTAAAGAACTACTGTGTTTTAAAAAAAACAAAACTATTTAGCACAGGGTATCAAATATTCAGTCTGGCATATATCATCTTGACTCCTAAGAAAACCTTGTATTGTGGGCCAGAGAGAAAAAGAGGAGGAGAATTTTTGAGACTTCTACAATACTGCAGGCATCTGGTATTCTAAAATTAATCTTTCTTGCATAAGCTGAAGCAGGATATCTTCAGCTATAAGATCAATTAAATCAGATGTTCTGCTAGGTTTATTTAATGAATCTTATAGAATTAAACTGAAACTTTTCTTGGCTTGCTGAAGAATGGAATGACAAAATATTTCAGACTGACCACTTAGGCTGCAGGGAGATTAATTTCTGACAGATGCAGTCCTTCTACATAAAAGCTCTGGGAAAGTTTTAAGTTATTCCTGATATTGCTAGTTATTCAGGGTTTAGTAGAGAGAGGAGGAAAGATCACTGTTTTACTACTGCTTGTAATACAAGCTTTTGTAATAAAGAGTTCTCTTCAACCCAAGGTCCTGAATAAATAGAAAAGAACAATATGTAGAAAAGGACTATTGAGGACCATTGCAAAGAGATTGTTTCATGAAGTCACTTTGTTGCAGAGAATGACTGTGACAAGGCTATGGTGGTTGTAACCAACAGCAACGTGTCCCATTCCAGAGCTACCATTAATGTTCAGAACTCCTGTCCCCTTTATTCTGCTCCTTTTTAACAAATCTGCCTGTACCTGCTGAAGTCTGTTCCATACATACAAATAAGCATTGTTTATGAAAAGATGATAGTCTACCATGCTTTCACAATACCCTGTGTCTCTCATGCAAACCTCTGTATTGGCTATGTGATGATCAAAAACCCCWTTCCTGCCAGGGAGACAAATTAGAGATGCTCTGTGAAATTTCAGTAAACCCAGCAAGTTGTGTAGAGATTTCGTCTCGCTTTGAAACCAAAACTGCTTTTTTTTGTTGCTTTTCTGCAGGAATCAGGAAAAGATCTTGATGGGAGAAAAACAAATGAAAAATACTCATTGCAAGTTTTTTTTAATGTATCTGAATGGTTTTTTTTTTCTTATTTGTGTGTGGTTATATTATTTCTATAAGTGCCTCTTCTAGTATGTCTATTTTGGATTTAGAGAAATAAAACCATCCTTTCACCTAATATTTGAATCCCTTTCACTTTTCTAATTTTATGTTTCATGAAACCTTATAGCCTGAGAACCCTTTGAGAGTAGTCATCCTAGATCTAACAGACTACTTTTGATATTTATCACAGCATGAAGGCAAAATGAAGAAATGCTGAGATTTAATGGTGTTTTTCTTCAGAGTAGCTACTTAAAAATATCAATGGAAAAAATGTTGATCACTGTTAGGGCCAAATATTGGCTAGAAAGGAAGTATTTTGATTACACTGTAGTAGTATGAAATATTGCCTAAATAATGAAAGGCAAAAGGATATGGCCTCTTACTAAATAATCTCTTTGGCCATCAGCCAGAGCAGGAAATTTTCTCTGGGAGAGTGAAGGTATCGAGTAACTTGAAAAGTAATATATTTTCAGAGACACTAACTTCATGTCACACTGCTTTCTAGAAATAGATTGTCACCTTTAAGAGCAGACTTCTTGTTTGAAAAGTCGACCGCAGTCTAACTCTATTTMTATATTTATATAAAATAAGCTTTAATTTGATAGGAAGGAGGGGGGAACTACAGAACACCATTGTTTCAGTAAGAAACTTTGTTACTAGTGAATAGCAGTATACTGGGAAATAYATTAGAGAACAGCATATATTATTTATGACTTTACTACAAACGTGTCACCGTAAAGTCAAACACTAAAATAATGTATTTGCAGCATTTCACTTAACAGAATTGACTCTTGGCACAGTCAGTGCCAGCAATACATCCTGAAAAGTGCAATGATGGGTCCTGCAATTGTATTCTGCTTCTCCTGTTTATTGTACCAAGTGAGTTTGTTCATTTTTTTCAGTCTTTGTGGCAAGACCATTGCATAAATGAATCTATACAGACCTAAGGCAGGGGTAGGAGTGGAGATGAAGGGAAAGGCTGTAGATGGTTCAAGGAATTCCAAACCAACCTTGAAACCAACCAATCAGTTGGTTACTGACTGAACCTTTAAAAGAACTGTTATTTATTGCTCAGAAAACAACATGCTGCTAAAATTTGAACAGTGAAATAGGGTTTTGCTCAAGACAATTGCAAATTGTTGAATAGTATTCTACTTATGGGGGGAAAACTACCACAATATGTTGTTATGCACTAARTAAGCTGTTTCAGAAAGTACACTTCAGTTTATAATGCTTTTGACATGTTGTTATCTGTATTATATTTGCCATGTGATTGATGATAGTGATTATTCATTGTCTCAGTGAATAATTGAACAATCACAATATTCRTGTAATTTAAAAAAGCATTAATAGGACCTGGTAGAGTGGGGGGAGTTAAGACTTGGACACAAACATTCACTTTCATCAAGGCAGCCTGATCCTATCTCTTGTTCAAGTAGGATGATGTCGTAACACAAAGTGTCTTGGAAAAAACGTGAGATTCCTTCATCAGTCTCATGCAGGAATTCTACCATTGGTAGCATGGGAGAATCAGTATCAGTCCTATTAGTGCTGTGTGCATTCTGGTTCATAATGCCAGATACTGTAATGACATCACATCATAAATTATTTCTTTGGGGGCATCCACACCTCCCTTAATCGTTTCTATCCTTTGAAGACCTGCTGATTACAGCTGAGTTATCCCTTAACTTCAAAAGTCCCAACCAATTAAAAGGTTCTGGGAAGGATTTTGTGACTGCTAAGGGTGTGGGATTTTTTTTTTTTTTTTTTTTAAGAGAGGAATGAGAAAATTAGGTGTTTAGTTTGCCTGAATTAAAAGAAAATGCTGCTCGGTAATATATATATTATCCTGCCAGTTCTTCAGGGCATATTTTGAAATTTGATACAGGGCAACCTTTGTGCTAGAGATGTGCCTTTTGCCACTCCTATGAAAATCCACCCAGAGCTGGCCAAGTTGCAACCTGCAGYTCTTTCTGGATTTATATGTAGTTCCATGATTGAGGAATTTTGCCCTAAAGCAAAGATTATGTATTGTACTGGCTATGTTCATCTCAGAATCCAATCTAAGCAGCTTGAAGCCTTTATGGGCTGATGGATTTCTGTGCTCTCCATTAGGCTAAAGAGACTGGGACAGTTTGAAGACAAGCTCCAGCCAGGAGTATATGGTTCACTTAGGATCAGCACTGAATGACATAAGAGGCCACTGTAAGGAGCTGTGAACAAGCTGGGTTCTGACMAGACAAAAGCTCTTGAAAAACAGGGGAGGAGGGAAGGACAGAGGGCTGATTAAAAACGCTGGTATTGGAGTCCAGTAAGGATAAATGAAACGAGATCGGAAAACAAAGAAAACTAAATGAAAGGTCAGGGGACTGTGACAGGAAATGTGAATTACATGGTTTAGGGCTGCCTCTAGAAGAAGATATACACATAGAAAGGATGGGACCAGAATGGGTAAGGAGAACAGCATTCAACTCTCACTTGCTATTGAGTAAGTCAGAATTTCTCATGGTAGACTGAAACATTCGGATGTGATTCCATGCCTTTTTGTAATGTTGTATGATAGCACTTACCTCATTGGCTTGTTCCAAGAAGCATAAAAATGTTCTCAGTTATAAATAATTATTGAAATTATAAAGTCAAGGACTCAAAGCATAGAAAACCAGGTTTCACTCCAACAGTATGCTACATTATGTAGTTATATAACCACATTCCCCCCTCCCCCCCATAATCTTATTTGGCAGATACAGTAGAGGGGTAAAATCAAAAAAGAAATTTTGTCGTATTCTTAGCTTTTTTTTTGTTGCTGGAGCTGGAAAATTAGGTWCTGAATGAATATGGCTAATTGAATGAATACTGAAAATTACTGTTATTCCAGTTATTCCAGGTACTGAGGTCAATGTTTTCAGCCGCAACTGAAATGAAGAGAAATTCTGCTCTAAATACATACAGCATTATATATTCTCTGAAAAGAAAAAAGCTCCTAAATATTTCAAATTAAATTTTGCAATCCCATTTGCAAAACAGTGAAAACACTTTTTATCTCACTGTTAATTCAGAAAAGAAGTTGCTAATGAAGTGTTCATATAGAGGGAAATAAAAAGACAGCAAATATTAATAATTATTTTTAAAGTTGGTAGACATATAACAAAGAAGTCCAAATGCTGTTTGATGAAACCAAGGTTATGAAGGACAATAGGCATGGATATATAAAGTTAAGGACAAGTAGAGAGAGAAGARGTTCCTTTCTGGTACTCTTGCCATTTCTGTGCCATTAGCAAATGTGGAAAAACCTGGTAACAGTCCCATCCTTTCTTCTCCCAAACACCATTATCTGTTCAGTTAATTCTCTCCAGAGTATGTGTTTGCTATTTGGCATTTCCTAACATCTGAATGCTTAACCTCTTAGAAATGCTTTTTAATGTACTAGGCTTGTATGCAATGCCTTTTCTTTCCAAATATAATACCGAAAGCTCAGAACCCTCTGTCATTACTCATGAGATGTAGAAAGTCAGCTTGTAAGATATACAACTGCTCCAGCTGACTTTAAAGAAAAGTCACAATTTGATTTGAGAATGATTACTTAACCTGTGGCTGAAAATAATAAAATACACTACAAATTCTATGTACCTTTTGAAAAAGCATGAGGTATCATTCCTCCAAATCTSCTAAAAAGAAAAGCCAATAAAGATACTAGGGAAATAAAAGTTTCTGCTAAATGCGTGGTTGCAAGGTATGACTTTGACATTCTCAAATCACATAAAAATGATCAGTTTTACCTCTGGGGAGTATTTTATCAGCACGTTTTGTTCAAACAATACCCATTCTTATCAACCAGAACTAGGTTCAGTCTTGTTAATGGGATGAATTGGCAATGACTTCTGTCTACATAGCAACCAGAAAATATTGTTCCAGTGGTCCGGAGTAGCCAGTGAGAGGTGGGGCACACGGGGCTAGCTTTACTCATCATGCCAACAGCRCTGAGCTGCAATTCTTCCTCCTGACAACCCCCTCCCATTTCATGGATATGAACATTTTTGACTATGAGCTCATCTAAAAACTGTAAATACTTGGCACTTTTATGACAGGAAAGTATTACAAAGTGTTGAGGCTGGCTTCATGAAGAATTTAGGTAGGAAGCATTTTTAATTTTCTGTTATTAATTACTTACAAATATTTACCAAAAAAMCCCATAATTATGCTAACTTATGCCTAATTTCAGTGAGAGTTCGTGTGTTCAGTATTTGCTGTTTGCAAGTCCTCATTGTCCTTAGCGACTCTTAGTGGTACTCATCTGCCTTTTATTGTTCATAAATAGCAGTGACTGGGAAAAAAAGAAATATTTTCACTACTATTGTTCATAASATTTTAACATCTGCCACCTAGTAACGCTTTCATTTTGTTCTGAAATTCTTCATTTTGTTGCTGAAATGCCTTTACTTTAGTCTGGATAGAAGAATAAACTGTGAAATACGATATTGCCTGCTTTTCCTTTTATATTTTCTTAATATGGAATATACATCTTTATAAAGGATATACTTTATGTATCCAAACAGATTAACTATAAAAATGTAAGTATTTGGAACATTTAACATGGGTGACTTTTATAGGTGTCTATTATATAACGGTGTTTTCTATATAAATACAATTTCTATTATAGAGACTTCCGTCTTCATTTTAGTTTAAACCCAGTATTCTGAGTTTTTTGAGTAGGAGTTTTAATAGGTGTATATTACACCAGTGAACAGGATAGCGAGTAATATCTTCTACTTTTTCCTATCTTCTACTTTTTCCACATATGGTAGGAAATGTAGGTTTTAACTCCTTTAAGGCCAATAGGAAAAATGCTACCTTTACTTTTAGTTTAATTTTTTCTTTTAGAAATAGGGTTGGTTTATGTTTTAAAGGTAGTTTTTCTGATTTGAGGAGAGAAGTGACATTAGAATGTATATGCCAATAGTAGAAGCAAAGGTCCAAAAATAAAAAGKAGTGTTTCCTCCTACTTCTAAAATCAAATTTTAAGCAGAGGTATTTTGATTCCAAAAAGCTAGTTAAAGTTTAGTTTTTTTAGCATTCAGTGTAGCTATCTGACTTCCAATAAATGAAATAAAACATGCCACTATTCATATATGGATCCAAACCAGTAGGATCATATTTCAAAAGCTGTGTGCTGTGGACCACTTTCAATCAGTACTGTAGAGATATATTTCATCAGATATTTTTTCTTGAAGTCAGAAAGACTAGTTGTTTGAATGTGCAGTGTCCATACAAAACTTACTGTTTATACAGATTTTTGTATAAAATGATATCTTATTCCATGAACTGATGCATTGTATATAGAGTATGTTCTTGTTCTGATTTCTGCTGATTGTGCAGATTCCATAATGATTTCGGTAGATCACTTTAAWGGATCTGTCAACTTCATCTAAAGACCAGAAAGCTCAGTGATATAATGGTTTCTGCTCACAGTCCTTAAAGGTGAGCTGCATAGTAAATTTAAAATTGATTGGGATCTAGAATCTAAAACTCCATGCTGTCCTGCTGACAAAGAATATTAAACAGTTTTTTCAGCAGAAAATGTTTGTGAGCATGGAAGTACACTGATTTTACTTTAATCTCTTGCCTTGAATACTTCCCTGTAATTTTATCTTTACACTATAGTTCATGCCTTTGTTGTTTCTACTCCTGAATTGAAAGTGAATTTATGTTTACCCTATCCAGAAAAACTTTTGTTGCAGGGCTTGCCAGCAATATTATATATTCTGTGTAAGAGAAATTCATAGATTGAAGCATTTTTGGATGCTTTTAGAGAAAACAAAACTGGCATAAAATTTACAGTGTTTAAGTGCTAATATTTATGCTTGTTATTTATAACAATTCCATCATTAGATATTAATTCTCTATCATAGGTTTCCCCATTATCATCTTGACTTTGTGCAGACAAATGAGTGACATGAGTGTTTAAAGACCATGTAGAAAATGAATCAGTAAGCTTCCTTGCAGGTAGCCTAAAAGCACTGTTCACAAGGCATTTTGTTTTCATATTCTGGAGTTTTCATGTTCTGGAGTAACCCAAACCCTTTCAGGATCATCATGCTGCAGGTTGTACCAGAATTGCACAAATGTGGCACAAATTCCCCTGTAAGACAAATTTTGTTTGAAATATCTATCATTAGGAGACAAAATGGATTTAATCTGTGTGGCAGCAAGATAACAAGAGCTTCCTTTCATACAGAATGTGTGTCATCTTACAGCAGTAATTCTCCCCTTCTTCACTATGGCAACACAAAAATGATGCCATTGTATTTCATTTATACATGTTTGATCTTGACCTTTCCATTGAACACTTACAGAAATTCAAGCCCTGAATTATACGTCTTCCTTTGGATCCAAACWGAATTGTGTTATTTTAATTAACAATTGTAGTCTCTGATTTCCACATCATGATGACAGATTAGCATACCAGSAGAGTGATAAAATAAGATTAAAAGGTAGACAAACTTCTGTTGTTATTAAGCCTGAATGTTACAAAAGAAGAAAGGAATTTGATCATGGAATGTTCCTAGATTAAGGATCTTAATAACAAACTTCTATGGTATTTATTTTAAGCTATTAATTGTTTACTTCTGTATTTGGATGCATTAGGAACTTAGATTATTGACGTGTTGTGAACCATTTTAGTTTCATAGCTGTGGAAAGCTCCTGTGCTACTGAAACTAATAAAGGCAAGTGTCATTGCATACTGAAAAATTTCACCTAAAGACTTCTTTATTTTATTTGGGKTTTTTTTGTTTTGTTTTTGTTTTYTTAAGGCAAGACATTCTTAACTGCTTTTTCTAAGCTCCAAAGTCATAAATAAGGCTTGCGGACTGCATCAGTAAGAGCTCATTCAGCTTTTAAATGGGTAGTTATCTATAYGTTATAAATTGACATCTACCCTGGGCTCAGTAGAAACTACTAACAACTTCAGTCTTGGGCAAAATATACAAAATGAAAATTCTCTAGTAAGTTGTTAGGTCCTTGGGGTTTTTTTTTAGTTTTTTTTTAATTTTATTTTACTTTCTATTTGTGTTGTATGCAACAGCATATCAGATTAAATGTTTTTAATTTTATAAACTAATTCAACCAAACAAATTGCAGTAAATAAACTCAGCAACTCAGCATACTTGAATTCAACTTGTCATTTGGAGCTGTGGGCATTTTGATGATTTGAACATATATCACACTGCCATATTTACAAATGCAGGGGAAGCAGTGTTTGAACTTGAAAGAAAATTGGCAGATAKCTGTTATTATTCCTGCATATCCCTTCTCAATTAGAATAATAGCAGGTGCTAGTGAGCTTCCATGATCTTATGCCTTCCTGGAAGTGCCTACATTTGTTAGGAAGAGATGCAATCAACATCAGTTGCCTCTACTGAATATTATCTATTTGGTATTTAGCTTTTCCAAAATGGTTTGTGCACTCCCTAAATATATCCCTCTTTTTTCTAGAGGGTATTGGAAGTCCTGGGTCTGATGGACTGTTTAAAGCTCTGCCTTAGGAAAGCCATCAAGGATGAAAGGCAATGTCAGGTTCTGTTGGACTACAGGGAGTAAGGCATAGTGTTGATTTGGTAAGCAGGTATTGGGCAGGAATTACTTGCTTTTGCATTATGCATTAATAGTAAATTGGGCGCCTTTGTACTGATATAGGTATAGTTTGGTCTGGTAAGCACTTTCATGTACAGTAAATTGTTAGATGGGATATCTATTATATTTCTGATCCTGCCCTGGCAATGAAGGCTAGAAGTGTTTTGAAAATGTACTGCAAGACTGGTTGGGAAACTTATCTGTCAGCAGTAACCATACCCATAAGATTTTGAAAGCAAGTTTTGTTTTTGTTTTTTATCAATCCTASTAGGCAAAGATCTATTCAATATTGGACTGGGAATTTCTCAAGGGATTATGGGTGGTGGAGACTAGGCATTATTAATATGGAAATAACTTTTATAGAGACTCATATCAGGTTTTAAGATTGCTATGAATGAAGCATGAGTAAAAATATGCATATAAGCACTAGTAGAAACAGAATAATAAGTGTTAAAAGAATGGCCTCAAATTATTGTGAAGAGCATAATTCCCACCTGATCATTCAAAATGCTCTGTCACTTCTATCATAACCCAAACGGCCTTAATACGTCTACAGCATTTTGTTGGTGGAAGACTGTGCAATTTGACAACAGAAGGGTGGTAGCTAGATTGTAGAATGTGCTTTTTTTTTTTTTTTTTTTTTTCTCCTAGCCCAGTAAAGAAGAACTATAATACCAAAAGACTTTCCATAACAAAAAAAAATTGTCATTAATCAAGAAGAAACTTTGAGAAAACACAAGGCCTTGATAGCCAGCTTCTCTTGTTTTTCATGTTGCATAAGAGTGATCCTGGCCAGACCACTAAATACAAGTTTTGCTTCTTGTAAACATGTGGGTGTGAGAATATATGTTCAATCAAGAGTGGATGAAAGCTACAAGGGAATGACTGTGTAGGTAAAATCAAGTTACCTGGAGACACTGTAAATGCTATCTTCCATAAGGTTTTGCATAGAGATTTGTTATACCAATTTTCTACACATCTACCTCAATCTTAAGAAGGAGGCATTTAATTTTAGGTATGAACAGCTGAGAAAATCACACTGAAATTTCATCTCACAAAAAATAGAAAGCTGAAAAAAAAGTGTTAATTTGATGCACTTTCTTCTACAGGAATGGTCTTGCAGTAAAGGAAAAAACCCAAACATCTGACTGTACCACCATCTTCATGTTACACACCACTGCAGCTAGGGATGGCAAATAGTATACAGTTTTTAGAATGGTCAGTGTTCCAAAGGTGACACCTTACAGTCTCATTTTACAAAGACAGTTTACATCAGGGACGAATGAACTTGCTGTAGAATTAGCATTTTTGGTGTAAGAAGAGCAGCTGTATGTAGCATTCTGATTTAAAGCTAAATAATTTGTTAGCCAAGTCTTTCTCAATGGTCACGTCTTTGGCTGACTACATATTAATACTAGCAAGCCTCCAAATTGCTACTTTTTCCTAAACTTTAGAGCACCCATTTTAAGGAGCACTTCAGGGATGCTCAAGGAAACTGCTGGTGTTTAGTCCACATGTTAAACTTATACAATATACTAATTAATATGTACAAGTTCCATCACCTTGTATCGGGGAGGGAAAAATTATGTAATGTCACATCTCATGTGATTATGCTTCTAGCTGTTGTGGTGTCAGCTGTCTTCTCTCTGGTGATGGCTGAAAACTGATAGTCAAGTTTCTAGGATTATCACTGCCATTAGGTAATGTTATGTAAAATACACATATTAGGTGACACCTTTTAGAAAGGAAAGCTGCAGGTAGGTGTACTGAGTGTAGTTCAATTTTTAGTTTTATCCTCCTATGTGTTAGTTGGTATTCATTGCTAAATGCAGTGGGCAAAATTTTGACTAAAAAACCTTGAAAATGTTATATTATATTCTTTTAGTCGATCGTAGGATGTCTCATCTTGGATCCTTATAAAAGGATGTCTTTGGAAGAAAGATTGTCAGCCCTTTGCAGATTGCTTATCCTCCTTACAGCCTGGATTTTGAGTCCTGCATAATGTATCGTAGGCATACTGTTGTTTATACTTAATTCCCTTTTTGAATTTCACTTGACTTTCCGAAGCTTCTTGATTCCATTTTGCCAGATTGAAGTACTCGAAGCTTTAATATCTTCATCCCKCACTGTCCTCGTTAGCAGCAGGACAGACTCTCCCTCAGACGCCTCTCTRCTGCACTCTAGTGTATCGTCTGGAGATTTCCCCCATCCTATGCTAACTATTGCCAAAATTCTCATCATTTTTGGRTGCCTATAGTGTTCTTTCCCTTTCTCTTGGTTTTCGATACAAAAACACCAACAATAAAGCAAAATGTAATATTCTCTGTTTTGCTTCTTTCTTTGAAAGTTTCCATATATTTAAAGGACGTTTTAGTGTCTTTATGTTAAACGGAACTTCAAACTGCTTGCTTTCAGTTATGTGTTGATGCTTTCAATGCTGCTAATGCAGCTGCTCAGAATGAGTCACCTGGAAGAAGATTTCGATATTTCCCTGCTTAACTTTGGAGCTACTGTTGCCTGTACTTAGGTGCTTAAAAAGACCTGACCTTTGGGTAGCTTATCTTTGMATTTCTTTGACTAGGGAATGGTGCCAATGGTGCTAGATATGTGGTGACATTGAGCTGGGATATCCAGAACATTTGCATGAGAATCTATATTACAAAAGGGGTGCAAAATCTGAAGAAAGGTAATCTCTTCTGATGGAGATAGCTTTGTGTGTGCCCATGGTCTRTGTCAATCACTCAGGCTCCTATGTATGTAATCAAATTCTGTCTAGAATACAAATAGGTGTGAAAAAAGTAAACAAAATCTTAATTAAACCTGTCTTTTTCTCTAGTGAACACTTCAGAACATTTCTGTGTTCTTGCTAATTWTTTTTTTCAGGCAGCAAAAGTCAGGATTGCAAAAGGAAAAAAGCTGAAATTCTCAGCAGAAAAAGTATATAAGTTCTGCTCCTAATAAGCAATTTGAACAGAAAGCAAGTAGCTTTAATTTCTTAAAATATTTCACTCTTATGTGCAATTTTAAAAAGTATATCTATATCTAGACGAAAAGTCTTGTCCTTTTAAAAAGCAGTGCAGCATTAATTATGAGCTGCTACTCAGAGTTTGCTGTAGAGAAGTTCTTGAACCTCTGACTTCATTATATGAGTTTAATGATGTATGTGGACTATTTATCTTACCTATTGGCTGGCATCTGTTCTCAGGTTTTTTCTCTCTTTTCAGATTTGATGAGCATGGAAAGGAAGCCAGAARTTCTTTTGTTTTTTGTCATGGTTTAGAATGCTGGCCGAAAGCCAGGCACCCACAACACCTGCTCACTCACTCTCCCCCACCACCACTGGGCAGAGAAGAGCGAAGGGAAAAAAAAAAATAACAAAAAGGCTCATGAGTTGAGATAAGGAACAGGGAGGAAACAGGGACAAAACAGGCTCCACTTAGGTTACGAAATGAATTTATTACTTACTAAGTCAGAGTAGGAGAATGAGAAATAAAATAAAACCCTCAAAGACACCGATCTTCTCCCCACTCCCTCCCCCATTCCCACCGGCAGTGCAAAGCAGGAGGGGTGAGAAGGGTGTGGGGTTGGTCAGTTCAGGGTGTGGGGTTGGTCAGTGTGGTGTTGGTCAGTTCAGGGTGTGGGATTGGTCAGTTCAGGGTGTGGGGTTGGTCAGTTCAGGGTGTGGGGTTGGTCAGTTCATCACCAGATTGATCTGCGGCTGCTGAGGGAGAGGAGTCCTTCCCTTGCGTTGCCGTGGGGTCCCTCCCATGGGAGACAGTTCTCAGTGAACCTCTCCGGCGTGGTTCCACTCTCACAAGTAGCAGTCCACACACATCTGCTGCATTGTGAGTGCCCCCACGGGCAGACAGTCACCCCAAAACTGCTGCACCATGGGGTCCCTCGTCCCCTGGGTGCAGGCCCAAGGCCAGGCTGTTTCATCTCGGGAGCAAGGCCTCTCTCTCCATGGCTCTCCTGCTGGACACAGCCCCTTCTCAGCGTCCACCTGCTCTGGCGTGGGGACCTCCCTCCTCCACGGGCTGCGGGTGGATCTCTGCACCCTCCGTGGACCCCATGGGCCRCAAGGGGACAGCCTGCTCCACCATGGTCACCATGGGCTGCAGGGGGACAGCCTGCTCCACCATGGTCACCATGGGCTGCAGGGGACAGCCTGCTCCACCATGGTCACGTGCAGGAGGACAGCCTGCTCCACCATGGTCACCGTGGGCTGCAGTGGGACAGCCTGCTCCACCATGCTCATCACCATGGTCTGCAAAGGAATCCCAGCTCTGGCGCCTGGAGCAGCTCCTCCCCCTCCTTCTCCACTGACCTTGGTGTCTACATCCTTCACGTATTCTCAGCCTCCTCCTCTGGCAAACTACTGTGTCCCTCCCTTAGTTTTGATTTCTTCTTAAATATGTTTTCACAGAGGTGTAACCACCATCTCCAATTGGCCCAGGTTTGGTCAGTGGCATGTCCATCATCCTCAGAGCCAASAGCAATTGGCTCTGCTGGACATGGTGGAAGCCTCMAGAAGCTTCTCACAGGAGCCATCTTTTTGGCCTCCCCCACTTTCAAAAAYTGGGCCAAGCAAAACCAACACAGTTTTGAATGCTTATTTAGAAGGAAGGTCTTCAATATCTTAGTATACAGATAATATAATGCTTGGAAAATTGAGACTGTGCAATTTGAGTTACTTTACACGAATCATATCATGAGCTCTAAGTAGTTTAAAGTCTTTATAGTCTTGTCTAGTACTTCAGTTGCACAAGTAGCTACTCTCAYGTTTATTCAGTTTTGTATTTTGAAATGCATGCATTTTAATATAAATAAGCTTTAATACATGTACTAGCAATTTTAATGAAAATATTGTTCATGCTTGTGTGTTGATCTGTTTGCCCCTTGTATTAGAGTATTATTTCATATCCCCAATAACTTGTATTTGGAGCCAACATTCAGTTGATTCTCCTTACCATTCAGCAGCTTGCTACTCTTCCAAAGAGCAGAAAAATAAGAAGGAATACCAAATGGTTATCCGTGAACCATCTAGAATAGGCCAGGCCCATCCCCTCTTCCCCAGACTAGAAGGGTAAGTGCAGTTCAGCATGCTACATGCTTGACAGAYGTAGAAATGCCCAGGTTTCCTTCCAGACACTTCTGTTGGAAGGCAGTTACTATGCGAGTTTTCTAACAGACAGCTGCCCTTGGAACAGAAAAGTTGCTGATGGAACCACAGTGGCACAGACAGACTTAACTTGGTTTATGTGGGTTTTGGCTACTTTCAAACTGTCTACAGAAAATGCAGCACTATTACCTAACAATTTTAATTTCCTTGTAAGGCAAGAGCATAGCAATATCTTTCTGCCTCTTCTAAGTCAAGGGCCCCAGTGTTTGTAATTGTGTAAATATATAAGCAAGTAAGAGCAAATTTATTTTTATTCTCCACATGCTTGACTACTGCAACATGTAGCGAGAAATCAACATTAATGATATCTATTACAGGAGCAGTAAGGGGAAAAGAGAAGGAAAAGGAATTAGAAGTTTTGCATGAATTCACTACATGCATAAAATAAAATATTTTCCATTTTAAATGAGAATTTAGCATTTTCAGTGGTGTCCAAAGGGGTGCCAGTGAATATACAGAAGAGATGCTCTATCTGTGTCCTGAGAGCTCTGACTGGTATGTGGCAATTGGATGTTCCTTCTGGCACTGTGTGGGCTTGATCATCTGATGAGTCCCTGGCACAGCAACCTATGTAGCAAAGATCTGTGAAGACATCAAGGACTTGGCAGCATTGTCTGTGTCTTAACAATACAACAAGCCTCGATTTGCCAGCAGGTATTGCTGCATGAGTTCATTCACTGAAGTCAGAAACAAAAGCCAGTTTTTCAGTGCGAGGGGAAAGAGAATGTCTTGCCAGCTGCATTACTCATTAGTCCTTTTAGCCTAGCTTAACCCTTTTGTTTGCAGCAAACTGTGAGAGAGCGTTCTGAACGCGTGTTCTGAAGTGTTCGAATGCTTTGTGGATGTTTTCTGCATTTGCTCATCAGCTGCTATAATGCAGCTGGCCATATTGCAAGAGTGAAACTTTAAGAATGTGTTTCCAGAACTACTGGGGCAGTTTGCCCTCCAGTTTGTGAGGCTATTGTTGAAGGTATGCAAAAATCGCAGATACTGCACCGAGGAGCAGCAGGATATCTGCCGGTTAAGAAATTTGTAATAGTGTATGCATGGAGTATACATTTTTCACCAAATCCTATTTGCTATTCAATTAGCTCAGAACTTGCATAGCAAAATTATGTGAAATGTGATCAGGTTCCACCATGAAACACACATRTAGTCTCTGCTTTTATTCCTGGATACTGGGTACTGGTGCTCATGCCATGCGGAGATATTTTTGCATACAAACAGGGTGCTACTATCTGTTAAATAATATTGGACTGAAGGATGACATGTTGATAGCACTTCATCTCCAAATGTAAGCTGAAGTGATATAAAATATGTAGGACAGACAATTAAAACATAGACTGTTGCCTCCTGGGGGGTGGGTTTCTTGCCCTGGCTGCCAGTAATGTGTTCCCTGATATATGATGGYTGCTGAGCAATCTTTAGTTAGGCAAGGTAGACAGCATTTACTTAATACTTCCCAGGCTTTACTTAAGCCCGCCCAAGTGTGAAGCACTTCACTGGAGAGTTGATTTGTGCGGCCAAGAAGGGCTCTGAGCTCTGTTAGGAAGGGYTGTACCCACATTTAGGAAGAGGGCTCAGGAGGGGGGTGGGTGTAAGAGTTTGCTTTAGGCATACTGCACTAGAGGTATGGAATCTCAGCTTTTCCCGTCTAATGGTTGCTTTTGGGCCATTTTACTATGGCTGTGACTGATCTATAAGTGACMTTTTGTGGGAAAGACATCCCTCATTTACAGGCTTCCATTCAGAAAGCTCTTCTGATGGACCATGTACATTAATTGCCTGAATGCATGTACATTACAGTTTCACCTATCTTTTCCAGAGATCCTGARGCTTCCTTCTGAGAAAAACTTTACAAATTCTATTTTTCCTTAGTGATATTTTACAAGGAATGAAGTTAGGAAAACTTATGATGTGCTAAAAATATAAAATCCACAACAAAGACTAGTCAGTGTTCCTGTTTGATTGATTTTGTTTGTGGCAGTATTCCTTTTTTACTGATTTTCTTTTGTTGTTTTTGTTCTTGTTAAAAGAATACCTTGTTAAAAGAAACCTTTATCAACGAGGTTTTTTTGTTTGTTTGTTTGTTTGTTTTTTTAAAATAAGAAACCAGAAAGGCTTTCTTGTTGGTGCAAATCATTACGCAAAATTACTATTGTGTTTATCCAGCTGCCTGTTTAGTCAGCTTGTACATCCCAGACWACAAGTATCAATGTCAACATAGCACACAATTTTTGGTTGCCAAGGGGCATAGAAGACATTTCAAGGTACAGATTTGAGGGCTGACATTGATGTTCTTGTGAGGAAGAGAAAGTGATTTGCCTCATACAGCACAGTAACATATTAAGGTGGTGAAAATGTGAATTCTACATATCTGTAAGGAGTCATCTCTAAAGCATAGCCTGAGTTTTATTGCCTGTAAAATTAAAAATCTGTATGCATTATGTTGATTGGATAGAGGTAAGAAATCACACCGTAAATTGACACAAACTCACTGGTAATTTTGCYTATTGCAAAGGGGTGCACTCTTCATATTTGAGGGGTCTGTAAAGGAAAAAATCTCAAGCCAGAATGATTTAATAAATAGTCTTATTTTCCAAAGCAGCTGGATATTTAAAATATTTTAAAAATACCRATTTAATGAGCAAAATCTCCTAGGTATTGGTAACATAAAATGTCTGAGGGACTACAGAAAAATACCTTCATTTAAAAATCCCATTAAAGACAGCAAAAAAAAATCTAGAGTATAGCTTTGGCTACTACTGGCTAGAAACACTATCAAATCCAAATATCAGCATACATGTACCCAAACTCCTCTTCTTCAATGTTTAGACAATGCATTAGAAGGAAAAKAGCATCATATGTTCAGTATGATTTTTCTGGGGAGTTTTAATTTTATTTTTTCATTTACCTATGAGTTCATTTCCTGAACTCATTTTCCTCTGAACTTAGGAATAGAAAAATGTGGTTTACCTCAAGTTACTTTTGAAGAATTACTGCTGCATGGTTAATCCATCTGAATAGCATTTTTAAGATTTTTTCAAATCATGAAAGAGGATTTGTACCAGAAGTAGGTGAAGCAAGCAGCCTGGTAAAACTCAGCCTTCACTCCACAGCTATCCAAACAGCCAAAGCAAGCTTGAACCTATATAAAAGTATTGATTGATGTTCAAGTGAGGTCTGTTCCAGGCTATGCATGAACTGAGACCCCCTTATGAGCCAGTTAGCAGTCTCTGCTAGGTGATCTATTGGGAGGTTTTTCCCCCA
Source organism: Malurus melanocephalus (assembly GCF_030028575.1). Classification (NCBI taxonomy): domain Eukaryota; kingdom Metazoa; phylum Chordata; class Aves; order Passeriformes; family Maluridae; genus Malurus; species Malurus melanocephalus. The sequence continues at coordinate 388,162 of NW_026623584.1, read as the reverse complement.
CCCAACCTAATCCCCAGTGTTTGTGCCAAAGTATCTTTTCTGGAAATCATCCTTTGAGACATTACATAGTTTGTTTTTAAAAAAGTTGTGCATTGATTCCAAAGTGAATATGTAAAGGATGAGATTTTATTTTAAAAAGATTTTATGAATAAGGTATACTTCTGATAGGTTATTTAAATTTACTTTTAATTTCATTTTCTGCWGGCATCAATGCTTCCCTTATGACAAATGTTAATTTTTAAGTTATTTCTAGTCCTTATTCTGCATACCCAAATGTAAGTTCTGGGTTTTTGTTTCTTTGATATGAAAAATATTCTGACCTTCAAGAGAAATATAACTTTTAAATTTAATATCTCTCAAAACTTAATGTTACATAAGTGYGAGAAGGAAAAATTGTGGCCACCTTTGTAACTTGCTTTTAAAACAAAACACCAATAGTAATAATTTTCTTTTTACATRTGGCTATTCTCTTGCCATAGCACTTGGACATAGAATTTTGGCTTATTTAGATTCTACTTTTGTCTAATAAAAAGCATTTGTATAAACAATTTACATTTTCTGTTAATGGTAAACCCAAGAATCACTGAGGTTTTTTGTAAACTAAGTCTCGGTGTTTTGACTATAAGAACTCCTTGAATACTGTTTAATTTAATATCACAACCCAAAAAGGCATTTCTTCAATTTAACTGCTTTCTTTATGGCAATTTATAAATGGTGGCTAACCATCAACTCTGTGGAATGCTTCCACTGCTTAATAAACACATCTTGAAAAAATGCAGWTTTTTTCACTTTGATTAAGCTAATCACTCTGTCTCTTTAAAAGGAGGTTGTTCTTCCATTTAAAAGCTTTGTGGTTGCTTGTTCTCAACATGCTGTTTGCTGAGAATATAATGATTTATTATTGTRTGGTGAGAAGGGCAGGATGGTTATMATTTTACATGAGTTTGTGGTAAATAATACAACTTATTTTTAATATGTGTTATATTAACTTTCAGGGGATGGCAGATGCCTTGCYGTCAGTTGAAACCTTGATCACAGTTCAAGAACAGAACCTTTAGACACAAGATAAAATAGAGAGTTTCCTTTCCTTCTTCAGCTATGCTTTATTTAATTATTTTTACAAAATGCTTGTAGTTTCAATATTAAATATATTTTTATTTAAATGGAAGTGCAGCAGCTGCTGGATTGTTTAATTTAATATTTCTTTCACTAATATAAGCTTAATAAATGTAGTCTTTGAAGAACTTACTAGAAAGGGATAAAATGATTCTTATAGTTCTGAAAAGAACTGTGATTTTAAAAATAAACCAGCAAACAAAAAATCCCACCTTCAGAATATGAGATATGTAGTGGGTTGAAGGGTTTGGTCCCCACAAACCTCTTGCTGCATTGCTATATTTTATTATTTAACTCCTGATATTTACTAGATCATAAGATAAGGATTTTGGCATTGCTCATATCAAAAACAAACAAACAAAAAACACATTAAAAAACAAACGGAAACTAAGCTAGAATATCCCAAGTCTATGAATCATATGGACAGTGCAGGAATTAARCAAGTAGATTAGTTGAGTTCTGGAAATGTTTGGTTCCCTCATCTCCACCCTACCATTATTCTAGTCCAYGCATCCTTTTAAGGTGCTTTAACATTTAATCACTAAGCAATTAAAATGAAATCTATGTCAGGCCTAATTATTATATACTTATCCTGAGATTATACTGGATTCCATAAAYAAGGAAAAGAAGTAGATGGTTTTGTGAACAAATACTTCAGCCATTTGACTTGTTTGGGCTTGGGATGCCTGCATATATTCCCCTTAAATGTAAACAAATTTCTATTGAAATCATATATAGCTGCTGATTTAAGCAAYAGTTAATGGTTAACAAAACAGTTCTTGGGTATTTTGATCTGTGGGGAATTCCTGTTGTCATTTAAATGATACATTCCTACATTCTTTTCTTGCTCTGAAATATCATTCATGCTCTTTGACTGACTTTTAGGCCTAAGTACAGATGAAGAAGATTTTTATCTGGGTGATTGTAACAAATATGTATTTCTGTCAGTATATGTAATGATACGGCTATAAAACATTTGGAAAACCAAACTTGGCTGATCACATATTGTTAGTATGATATAGATACAAAGTTTGAGAGCATTTTGCTTATATGTACCTTTCATTTTAATAGTTACTGAATTTAAAAAGCATGTGATTTCTTAAAATCTTCAGTTTAGGTATGGTATTAATTCTGACCTTGGATTGTGTGGAAGAAATCTCATTCATTGACTTTTTTTTTTATACATAGCTTATACAGTTGCTTTCAATATGTTATTCCTCTGCATTTCTACTGCATAGAAGAAAATTAACAATGTTTATAAGTAGAAACCTGGCAAATTCAAAGAAAGAATTATGTATATGCTTTTATCTTTAAAATAAGAAAATATTCATACAAGGAAATCATTGCAAAAAAAAAWTATTTTCCTCTGATTTAGATCATATTTTCTTTGAAAGTTTATTGAAAAAAATTGAGGAAGAAAGGGAGTTATATTTCTCTTAAATAAAAACTAACTTATGTTATACCTCTGAGACAAAAAAGACTTTGAAAATATGTGGTAAGCCTCACTTTCAAAAAAGTTTAAATGCTCTTTATGCCCTTTGGAGAATGAAATTTCAAGACTGAATAAGTTCTGAACATGCAAATACTTCACACATTATCTTTACAAAGAAAAAGTTCCTCTATAAACCTATGTTATCTTTACAAAGAAAAAGTTCCTCTATAAACCTATGTTATCTTTACAAAGAAAAAGTTCCTCTATAAACCTATGTCACAAAAACACTTTCTCTTTTTAAAAGAACACAAATCTTTAGAAGCAGTGGATGGAGCAAAGGAGATGATGATAAAGCAGGCTTTGGGTCAGCAGCCATAGAAACCATGTAAAGGCTGTATGGATAGAAAAAGCAAAACCTTTAAATGTTTTATTATCAAAGATAAATTCAGCATGAGTCATCGTTTAAACAATTTCGGATGTAGATATGAAAAGGAAAATGTTTGAATTCAGAAAATACAGACCTCAGTCTGACCTCAGTCTTCCATCTTCTTACATTTTTCACCACTCTTGTCTCTGTCTCTTTTATTAGATTATAGCCCTTGTCTTGCTCTCTACATCCAAACACTGTCTGACCTTTACTGCTGAATACCAAATTTGCATAGGCTATATTGGAAATATACTTATTTGTGCGTACAGAATACATAATGCTAAAGTTGTTAAATGGCCCTACTTACCAGATCTTGCGACTAGTAAACACTGAGAATAAGAGAGCAAAATATGTTCTTTCCTTGGGTATTATTGTATTATACTACTATTCTTGGGAGACCAAAAAATAAAATATGATGGATTCTTGATGCAAATAGTCCAGGAGAACCCACCATAACCCTTCTGAATGGGCCTTCCCTTATAGTAATATGAGAAAATCTTTATTTTTAAAAGCTACTGCTAGCTTTTAAATTAGCTTTTAAATTAAACTAATTTAATTTTTAATTAAATTAGTTAATTCATACTTTACTTAGAATGCTGTGATCACCCTTAAAGACTCTTTTCAATCAATTTTATTTTTTGCTGATTATAATTTTTAATGCATTTATCCAATGCTTMAAAATTACTACAGCCATCTGGTCTGAGCACCAATCAAATGATGATGACTATATAGTACCAGTCAAAGCATTATGAACACAAAATGTTTCATTTCTGTATGAAACAAGAATGACATTTCAAKGAAAGAATTTGTAATATATATCTTTTCTTTTTCCTTCGTTCTTTGACTAGAAATGAGAACAGTTGGAAAGCAAGCTTAATTCTGATAGATCAGAATTTGAAGCTTGGAAATAAGTTGTTTGTAGGYAGAAAATAAGACATCACTTGGAGCAGATCAGCTGCAAATTAGCAAAYACACCATTTTTGTAAGTTTCCTAAGTGTCATAGGGTTGCTTATATTTGAGTTAAATAACAACAATATTAGTGTAATATTTTATGCAACTAGACCCCTGAAAGGTTCAATGTTCTGGCTCACTAATTATACAATAACGAAGTCACATTTGGGTGTTTTTTTAATGTATTGCATGTCTATGTAGACAGTGGASAATAACAAGAACATAATATCTATGATAGTAATGATTTGTTTGATAGGTAAACACGGTGGAGTATCAGCTACTGAAATACTCAATTTATCATATAATATTGGAATTTTGGCTTGTCTGGATTTTAAAGTCTCCTRAAAACAGCTTTGGGTCTGATTATGACAACAGACAGAGGAAAAGGAGGTCACAGCTCCCCACAGCTTTTTTGTTTGCTTGCTTTTTTGTCTTTACGTTGTATAATTTTGCTGAATTAATATTCTTTTAGGCCCATGCTTTTCCATAATAGCAAAACAATTCAAATGTCTGGACTAAAACTAGGGTTTGGACTATCCTCTCTTGTCTGGAGACTTGATTGCATTGCAAACTAAATGTGTGCTTACAGCTGTCCTCTCGAAGAGTATGTTTTTTGAGTCAGAACTGTAATTAGCCAATTCAGCAAATTCAATGCAGCTGATGTTCCAGATAGGATGAGGTGTAGACTAAAAGCCCTCAGGTAATCTTATCTGTTCTTGATCTTTCATTACATGTGAAATTTGTCAGGTTAAATTTAGGCTGGCAAACTTCAAGACAACAAAGAAGCCAAGCTTTGTAATACTACCAAGTATCCGCAGAACAATACATTACGGTAGGACTCTGAACTTCCTGGTACAGAACTTGGATTTATGGTAACTTTTATGGCCTTATAATATATTGAAATTCAGTCTCTAGTGAATATGCAGGAAGGCAAACTTAAATCATTGTAACTTCCTTACATTCCAGATGGTTTCTATAGGCTTCTGAGATTTACCTTCAACATTGAGTGTATTTGTAGTTTTAAAATTTTATCATAAAATTTTTTCTGCTAGTGGATTTGGAAAAACACTTTAATTTCTTTAATGTAAATGTAATGGGAATGAAGGGAAATGTAATATATCGAAAGCTTCATTATTTTTACTAAAGAATAAAATAAGGGTAGGTCCGAAGTACTGATCCTGGATGTGGAAATTACTAGGTCTGAGCTACACTATCTCCCATATTGAGGAACAAAGTCTTGTGTAAACACGTAGCTGATTTATGCTATCATCRTTGAAACTGGCACACTAGAGTCTATTTTCTAACTAGTTTCTGCCTTCTTTCACACTTTTATTTCTGTTAAGAAAATTGGTATTTCAAAACCATTTATTGTTGAAGTTGACCAGTTTTTCTTTTCTAAAATACCCAGCATCACATCAAACACCTTAAAATCATGGTCTAAATTAATCTGCAAGAGATTAAATTAAAACCAAAATTGCTTTGACCTTTCTTTATATTATAGYCCACACTCAGCTGGGCTAATGGACCTGTGACTGCATCAGTGTATATGGAGGCTCTCTAAGTCAGTCCAAAATTACACATGTCCAGGGGTTCCTGGATATCCTGGTGGAGAACAGAGTAAATAAAATGCTAAATGAGAAATTATCCCTTACTAAAAAGGGGAAATGAAAAGAAGCAAATCCACAAACAAACCCCAATTAAATTTGGTCAGACCACTGACASACTCAACTGAACTTTTACCTGGCTATAAAGAGACAAAAAGGCAAATCTTCCTATTTTACATACCAACAGAATAAAAAATTCAAACACCTATTCMAAAATGAAAGACAGTTTCAGAGAAAGCTGACCAGTGCTGACTAGAGATGGATGGTGACAAACTACTATGCCTGTAGTTGGTTGGTTAATTTTTTTTTGTCTTGTACATAACAGCTGATCACACAGCTAATTGGAGATGCAATTAATTTCTGGTGGTGCTATCCTCAAGACTGTATAACTTTAAAAAGTACTTTAAATATATAATTTACAATATTATAAATCCCATACATGGAAAACGTTAGAAATATGAAAGATACTATTCCATAATAGACTGTTTCTGGGTTTAAAAGTAGTCTTAGAGCTCCTCAAGCTGTTTTGATGAAACCAGGTTAAATACAGGTAATAAAAATAATACTGGGGCTATCATGAGATGAGCTCAGTTGGTAAAAGTGTGYTGCTAATAGCACCAAAGTTGTGGATTCAATCCCTCTATGGGCTATTCCCTTAAGAACCRGACTTGATGATCCTTACAGGTCCCTTCCAATTCAGAAGATTCTGATATTCATTCATTAATATGTTATTATTTTCCCTTAGATTTGTTGCTCATTTGTTGACTCTTTGTAAGGTTTTTAAAAGCCCACGATTATTGAAATTAATATTCTAAGACTTTTAACAGACTAAGGAGAGTCACAATAGTTACATTATAGTTATTTGATTATTCAGGAAGGAAATTTTTTAGCTGGGATTTTCTTGTTTGTGTTGTGTCATAGGTGTTGATTTTCTGTCTGACACAATGCTCTTCTATATGTGGAATTGGTTCAAAATAATTCTAAAAAAAACAGGGCAAATTAAATCTATGTAAGGCTTTTTATATTCCATTTTCTGCATTATATTGTAAACTTGYAACATTTCTATTTTGAAAATCAACACTAATCAGTATCTGGTAATACCTAGGGTTCAAATTTAGGAACTTCTGGACAGGCGAAGGTGACACTGTTTTTTTCTGTTGTGTAGTAAACTACGTTAATAGTTTCGGGTTTTTTTCTCTCCAGTTTGCAAACAAATATGCACAGTGTGAAATGCACATTGGCTGCAGTATTATCAAGTAAATTGTTACTAAATCATCCATTTTGTGACGTGTTCTTGTAAGTGTACAGCTCCCCAGCTGCAATTTAAAAGCACAATCATATGAGCTGCAAGTCACAATAGAATTTTTTCTCTACCTACTCTTGAGATCAGAATCTTAGGGTAGAGAGACTCTCAGTACATGTGATAAGGAGAGAGAATGAGGGGAGACTGATCACTACTTGACTTCCTTCATGTTATTTTTGGATATGGCTAACATTCCTCCCCTTACACACACCCTCTTTTCCCCCAGCCCCCATCTCTTACACGCATTACAAGCTCATGCAAACACTCTCACGTACTCTGCAGCAAAAGCAAGAGCAACAGTTGGACTGGAGCCAGAGGACTTAAACTCCGCTTCCTCATTGCCAGCAGGCTTTGTTCTTTGGACTCAGTCAGAACTAGGGAGAACGTCTTCATTGCCGATTGTGGTGGTTGGAATTTGGCAGCTCAGCTGTCTATTAAATTTTTCTGTGCTCGTCTGCGGAATAGGGTGAATTTACAGCAGCAAAGCTAAGAGCCGGGGCTGGTCAAGGAATAAAGGACTCAGAGACCATCAGCTCTCAGCCTTTTTGCGGGGGTGGGGTCCCTCTGTGCCACAACGGTAAGTGACAGCATTAAATGTGTATAAAGGTGCAAGAAACTATAAGGTGCTTTGGCTTACTACAGTAGGAGAGGGGAAAAAAGTATGTGAGTGAATCATACAGTGTGTGCTGCTATAGTGGTCTTGGAACATTGCCTAGCAGTAAAATGTTTCTCATTTCTCCTTTTCCAAAAAGCTTTATAAGTATTTATCCTTTTTAACAAAATTCCTAAGTGTCTGTACAGTTTTGGAAAGATTTCGTAATGGCTTCATTACTGGGTTTTCTGCAAATCTGTTTTGTTTTGAACCATGTATAGTACAGAGGATCTTTAACTGGCAGAGTAACTCATTTGTTTTAMGTGCAAGTGCTGAACCTGGGAAGTAAAGGTGTTCCATCACAGAGGATACAAGTAGAGCTAAAACTCAGGAGGATGGGGAATRTAAAGGCATCAGATGCATCCCAACACTAGTTAGTTTATAGGCACTCAAAATAAACTTGTTTTAAATGATCGGCATTCATTCAGAGCAATCCCCTCCCCCTTCCTCTCCCTGCTATTAGGAGCAAAGTGAATCTCTTTTTAAACAGAAAGAGAGTCTACTGTTCTAGGGCATGCAAGTGAAAGCTAATGTACARTGTAAAAGAGTGTAGGCTTGAATAAATGACTCTGAGACAGGGCATGAGTTGTAAAAAGAGACAGCTTTCTTCCAAAACGCAAAATTATTTAGGTATTCTTTTTTTTTTCAAAGTGTTAAGACTGCTTCCTTTTATGTTTACTAGGAAAATTGTTTGCTTTGTTACAAAGAGTTTTTTTAAAAATCTTGCAGTATTGTCTTCAGGAGAAGTTTTATAATGATTAGAACAGAGGCAGGTTAATCCAAATACTTTGGTCTCAGAAATGCCATCTAGCTGTCAAAGGAAGTTCACTGCAGGGACTCAYTTGTTTTAAATCTACTGATAAACCCTGGTATCAGCATGCTATTATGTCTTGCTATGTGGGTTATCTTAATAAAGTGGTAAAATAAGAAACCCTTGAAATGCAGAAAGTCAACTGTGTAAAACTGACAAAGGGGAAAAGACCAGGTAAGCGAATGTACTTATGTACTTTTAAAACAAAGAACAAGCAAATCTTACTGGGACAATAGACCTGAAAAGGGGAAAAAATTCCTTTCCCTTCCCTTAATTCTGGCTCCATCAGTTACTTCAAGGAGTTATTCAAATATTTTTTGTTGACAAAGTGAGCAGTTCCTTCCCCCTACCCAGTTATTAACTGCTGGTGATCAAGTATTTGTGAAGGTGAATCTAGTCACATGAAAAATATGCTGAATGAGCAAATATGTGACTGTGCAAAGTATAGCAGTCACAGTCAATTAACTGTTTGTTTAAAGTCTGTATATTAGTTTTTTCTAATTTAGCAACTCAAAACCAAAGTTTTGTCATTCTGGCTTTCATCCTTCATTTGGGAGAATACTCAGCTTGGTGTGGTAATTGTTAATAGCTTGACTGTGAAACAGTGCTCAGCAGCACGGTGTGCAATTAGTTAGGATGTTGTGGATGTTTAGTACACATTTTGCTTGCCAGGTACTAAGGCAATTCTTTCTATAGTAGTTACTACCCTATTTATAGAAAGTTATTCACTGAACAGGAATCACACACTAGAACTAGCAAAGATTCTTTTTCAGAGCTAAAAATGGAATATTGTTTTCCTGAGTTGGACCCCCCCTCTGCCAATGGCACCATGTCAGGTTGCCTGAGCAGCTGCTTTCAGTTTCACAATTTACATGGGTGCTATAATGACATTTTTTCTCATTGATGTGGTGGAAAAATCTGACATCTTTATGCTGCTTTTCCTGCTTTGATATGTTAAAGCATATTTTCTATTGACTGTGAGGTTTGGCAATGAGTGTTGAGTTCAGAGATGGGCCTGTACCAAAATCCCTGGATTCCTACATCCATGAAGTATAAGAAGGTTAATAACTGGATCCAAATGTCTTGGCTCTGGTTTATTCCTGTTTTAAATGCACATCACTTTGGCCRCATGTTTAAATTGTTTTTTGAGGTGATTAAGACTGAAAGAAATCTTTCAGGCTCCAGACAGAGTTTTAAAGAGGAAATGGCATTTAAGAATCTTACAGTTATTTAAGCAAAACTTGCTCATTTGCTGCTTAAATGTGACTTTTAGGAGTCCCCAAGGACCTACATTCCCTTTCCTCTGTTATAACTTTAGATGTAAGTAATATTTTGGAACTCCTTCTGCGATGTGCTGAGGAAACTAAGGTGGTTTTGTGCCTGTCCTTTCTACTTGCTCAAGGGGACTTCACTCAAGGTGAAGAAGCCTAGCAGCATACATTCAGGTAATGCAGGTACCTCAAAACTTTTTTTTGATCCTACGTGATATGCCTAGAAGCTTTTAAGAAAGTGTCATATATCTGTATGCTAAATTGTGAAAAAATGTGGTGACCTGTGGTAAGAAATACTGTAATGTGCATGTTGTACATACACAGATTATTGCTGAAATGGTGCATATTCTACTTTTTTAATTGATCAGCTTCTCCAACTCTGCCTGGCTTAAAGGATTTAGTGACTCTGTGAATACAATTACATATGCATCTGCCAACTGCTTGTGGTATCCCTGCCTCAGCAAGTAAAGCTGTTCTTTGGCTGTRTTGGCTCACTGTGTTTTGTGGCACACAACAGTGATTTATTAGGCAGTAGATGGATTTTTTTCTCTTTTTCTTGAATGATTGAGCTATGATGTCACTTTTGGTCTTGGCTTTAACCTTTTAGAAAACTTTTTTTCTTCTTCAGACTGTTCTCTTAACACTAGGAAAGTGGGAAATGTCTCAATGTTTATTGCAGAGCAACTCTGTCTACCCCAGCACATTCCAGGGCCACCGAATCATTTGTGGTGAGAGTGATTCAGATCTGGTTAAGATGATTTAAAAGAGAGGTTATGGGCATACTGCAGTTGTGCATTTAAGAAAATAAGGAGAGTTTTTACTGCCTGATTGAGACCACATGGCTCCAACTTATACTTTTTTTTTTAACAAACATTGGCTGGATGTACTCAAACAATTTATTCTTTTTTAATTGCCTAGAGGCTAAGAGTTAAGGTCATAGCATTTAATGGTAAGGTCAGGGTTAATACAAATAGTTTTTAGTGTTCCTTTGAATAAATGAAAAATAGCTTCTTTGAATATTTTGCATGGGATGCGAACATGCTTCTCTTAAAAGAGAGCAAATGTATCATAGGAATTCTTTTGGACATCACAGGGTATTTGGTGACCTGACTTGAGAATGAGAAGGACAGAGATAAGGGAAGATCTCCTGTCATAAATCATGGTAAATATATTGCACTCCAAAGATATGATGAAAAATATCAAAAGTAAGAAGGGAAGACTTTTTTTAATTGTATACTATTTAATTGCTTGCTCTCAGCATTTTGGGCTGCTTCTAAAAGGATTGAAAATTTTATATAACTACACTTCTTTTTAAATACAGTATATCCCTAATCTGAGGGATGAAATTGTAATTATCTATATTCTTTTTACACATATTCTTTATTCTGAAATACTAATAAAATCTTGTTCTTCCCTCAGTGCTCTCAGTTCTTTCTTAATTATAATATGTGTCCCATAAACTGGTGGACAAACTTTGATATGAAACTTTCATCCAAATTTTCCTCAAATGAGATTATCAGATGATGCATGTTATTTTATATAGATACTTTTGAAATGGGTAAACAAGGTGTTTCAAACATAGAATGAAGATCAAAAGTTCCAGCATTGAAAAATGCTGTTTATTCTTGCCCCTGGTTGGAAGATGAASTCATGATGAAAGGCAATTCCTATGATATTCACTGTAATTTATCTAGAAATTATCCCCAAGTAGTACTCTACAAACAAGAAACCAAATAAATAATATTTATGCACTTTTTGCCATCTTTAAGTATTGGAGTGGTAAATTTAACTAGGGGGAAATGGGGAAAAAAGAGAGTATCAGTCATGTAGCTATGCACATCCCTTTCAACTAGTTTCTTGCTTAACATTATGTCTCTCTCAAAGTTACAGACCACACATGAACTTTGTTCTTAACTTTAAAAAAGGCTAAAAAAAAAAAAAAAAAAAAAAAAAAAAAAAAAAAAAAAAAAAAACCCAAAAAAAACCAAAACCCAAACATTAACCAGAGTTCATGAATCACTGTTACTTAATTTCTGCCTCAGATAAATTACAGTGTAAATGTTTAAAAGTCATTTGCAGATTTTGTTTAACTCTGAAATGCATAATGCAGGTGGGAAAGCTATTGTTATTATTTCTGAGTAACTGCTGTGAAAATTAATCAATYAGAGGCCAAAACATATACTACAGTGCCTTGACATTCCTTCCTGTGGTATGTTAATTTGGTGTGTCACTGTTCAGTTTTACTGAGTTAATGCATATAAAATATGTAGAATCAACTGAAATTGGTTTTATACTACAGGATCCTAAATATACTGTGGATAAAACAGTCAGGTTTTCTACAGATAAAAAAGAAAGCATGGCCTTTATGATGCCCAGTCTTAAAAAATGTATCTTGTGTCTGAAGTCCTTGACAAATTCCAGAGCTCCTTGGTGCTTTGCAGGTCAAGTGAAGCAAAGGTGACAAGATTCTACTGTGTTGTATAGGGTGGGAATATTCCTGTGTTTACACATATATACCATACTATTCTGTTCTTTGTGACATCTTTAGGCCAGCTTTTATTGGGCTGTTGAGTATTTACAGTTATTAATCAGTTACTAGATTGAAAGCTGTCATTCTTCCTAAACAGTGGCTACTTACTTGTTTTTTCTCACTGTAATGCTGGTGCAATCTACATTGYGCTGTGCATACGTAAAGCAGACACCCTYTCTTTAGTCAGTTTTTCAAACAATGGAGAGAAGCACTTGGAAAAGAAAATAAGGATTGAGGAATTCCAGGATTTACAGGAGCCACAGCAAGCATATAATTTTGAATCATTGCAAAGAGGAGTAGACCTTGAAGCAGTCTTGAGTGTTGATCATCGACTTGTTAGATTCCTATAGAATTTTTGATTTTCCACTAAAACCTCCTTTTGGTATTGTTTCATTTTCTGGTTTTCTTAATGGTTGTGAAAAGTAGAGATAGTATTCTTTGAGGCATGGCTGGCTAGGCCTATGTCAGTAGGTAGAACAAAGCTTGAAAATTTGAAAAGTCTTGAAATGAGTGCTTGGAGCAAGCAGGCACTAGCCRTAATTCTGCAAATAGTAATCAAAGTATAAAGCAGGGGTACATGCATACTTTTGGATCATACTGTATTGAGAGCAGTCAGATGTGGATGTAAACTTGGCTGGTAAAGCTGAAACTAAAGACTGAAGGGAGAGTTGTGCTGTGTCTTGCAGCTGGTGAGGGTGTGAAAAGACACTTCAACTGATATTTGAACAGATAACATTAATTWGCCCTTATTCTTTAGAGAAAGGTGATGGCTAGTCCTGAAACCTGGCTTAGGAAGTGAATGTAATCCTCCCTTAAGGAAGATTGCTTGTGGGTTGTAAAATGCACAGTAATGCAGCAGTTAATCCTAATGACAGGGATCTAATTGTATTAACGGGCAAATCAGTCAGATTTTTCCTATAGAATGTAATTTCGGTAAAGGGATGCTGAGGAAAACGTGGCATAYGTTTTGGGAAAACTGAGGCTTCAAAGACAGACAATTTTCCTTCCCCAGGATCTCCTTCCTATTATTTGCTGCTTCAACTAGACCCTTTCACACCACAGATGTTATCCAGGAGTCCGAAGTCTTGAATCTTATTTTACCTCTTTTAGTGGGTAACTTTTTGCTAAATCTGTGGTTCTATTTACCTCTGAGGTAGGATAGAAGCTAATAGCATGCCACAGAAAAGTATGGTTACTTGTAAATAAAACAGCCATTACCTAGAGATCAAACTTTTTTTTTCCCACTAGCAACTGTGAAAAATATCATTGATAATATTACATTGTGAATCAGAACAGGTATTGTCAGTATTGCTTTGCTATTTAATGTTGGAAACTAGTTCAGAAAGCTTCCAGTTTCATCCAGACCCAATAGGTTTAGAAATTAACTTGTTATAAATGCTGATTTTTCTATATGTAAGTACGTTAAATAAACACAACTATTGCAACTGTCTGTGAATACAGGACGTCCTAATCTTGAACCCTTTGATGGTGACTGTTTCCTCCATTGACATCCCAGCCCTCCAAGACCTGTTGCCAGAATTGCAAACCATAGTCAGTGCAGGACTGAGGTGCTTGTTCTCTACATCCTATGACACTCTGCAGAGTGATGCCAATCTCTGCAGCCCGAGTGTCACTGAGTAAATTTGACTGCTGCCATACTTCATACAAGGCACTGACAAAACTGCTGACAGCTGYCTTGCTTTGTTGAAAGTTACTAAGCTGCTGACCTGACCCAAATGAATCAAGTATTTTATCTTCTCCTCAAGGATTTTATATKGACTGTCTCTAGCTTGGAAATAATTCAGAAGTAAGAAAAATGAAGATGATAGTAGGAATAGTACCCATATTCAGATGGAATCATTTTGTATTGGCTATGTAGGGTTTCATTTTGCATTTAATTTGGTCTAGTTTAGCTAATGTTGCAGATGCCAATTAAAAGTTTATCTATTCAGCTACTATCATGTAGATAACTGTCTTCTCTATGCATCATTTAATTGTGCCTATAAAAAGCACAGTGATGGCAATATATGTCACAATTGATATAGTCCTAACTTTCCTAACTCCAGCAAGATGTTTGCTAGTTTTCAAGGTATACCAACAAGTTCCATGTGTTCAGTATGAAGAAGACTATACATCCTGGATAGAGGTTTCCTTTTATTTATTGTTGATTTTCAGGTTATAAGAGGTTTCATAATTTAGTGTTGCTGGCTTATTTTCTGTGGACTTGAGTGATTGGTCTCAAATACTTTTCATCTTCTTCCCCTTTTAAAATACCATGGTTTTGAGAAGAAGTGTGTGTTGTAAGCCTTGAGTKGCCACTGACTGACTCACTGCAATCATATTAAATGTAATTTACCTTATGAGTAGAATTCAAATTGCAGAAATGCAATTTCATCCTTATAACTTTAYATCTTTTTCTTTTAATTATTTACAATCCTTCCCTCAAAGTTCAAAATGTTATTTCACTGGAAGATCATGCCTGGCAATTCTGTAATAGATACCACTCCCCATGAAGGCAAAATAATTACAGCATGCTGTCTGAAAATCCCTTTCTGGTCAAAGGAGTATAAGGAATATCTAAGAGCAGTTACAAGCACCATGCATTCCATTTCAGCTAGACAAGGAATCACTATAATCCTACAAGCCTCAACAGTCCTGTATGTTTCAAAAATGTTCAGCATTTCACATGTGATTATTAAATGCTTTTTTTTTTTTTTTTCTTTAACCTGCTCTAACCATCTTCACTGCATTTAATTTTTTCCTTTTCCTTCCCTTCCATGATCTTCTTAATTTCCTGTTAAACACCAGAATTGGTAACTTGGTTAAAGCACAGGTCTACATAAACTAGGTGATGTTAGCTTCAATTTAAGTGAACAAAGTTATAGTTATTTACTGGTCTTAGGTGCATGACTGCCTTCAGACTTCATAGAAGGTGGCCACATAAAATCCTTCCACAACAGACCAACAGAGCCCTAAAAATTAAACTCCAGTATTTCAYTGGCATGCAGGGCTGTATAGTAACTTTTATCCATCTCTTCATGCCAGTATGCCAGCTTTCAAAAMTATTGAATAATTTTATGGCTAACAGTACATCTGGTAATGCAARGTCAGAATCTGCTCTTATGTTAGAGACATGGTCAGCACCAAAGGAGTTAAGACAGTGGAAATTGAGTTCTGAACTGGCTCTTACCTTCCCCAGGTGACAGTGGACAAAGTGCTTAACCTCAGTTTTTCAGTAGTAAAACATATCTAATTATCTCATGTTCAATTACTGTTTCAGTGATTAAAGTTCTATTCACTGAGCTTTTCTTTAGAGAAACATTTTTATTCAGCTACTTCAGTCACAAGAACACTCATTGTGCAATCGCCGACATTCACTGTAGATGAGTGGGAACTGCTGTTTGAGCCATTAGATCCTGCCTAGACTGTTGCCACCACATAGTCCAATGCTTATATTCAAWGAGATGTGCCATTTGCTAACACCATGGAAAATTATGGTGCAYGTTCTTACTGAAAATATTTGTAAGGGTATCCTAACCTAACAGAACAGGGAAAATCTGTGTAGGAGGAAATGGGATAAAATGAGGGAGGCTTAGTATGCTGTTCTAGTGGGCTCTTCCAGCATGCTCTGAAACYGAGAACAATCTGTATGAAACCAGGAATCTTATCTCTAATACCATGTGTGTTTTTTCTGAAGCACGAAACTTTTACTCTGTTCTCATATGCTTTATGCACCACTACTGTACTCTCAGTACAGGGCTGGATGCACTTGGTGACTACATTTTAATATGTTTGAGTATCTTCCTATAACCTTGAAACAAATATTTGAGGATGCTTTATAGAACATAAACCAGGCAGAATTTCCTGGATTAACTTTCAAGTCCATTTTGGAGAGAAAGTTTACATCTTTGTATTTCCATGTATAGCAAAATCCTTTAACTAGAGGGTGAGAAATACAGAATAGCATCTCTACTTTGCAAATCTAATGTTCTGATTTTTTTGGGGAAGAGATGATAATCTTYGCATGAAACAAAATAGCAGATAAATAATTTTTTTTGCTGGCACAACTACAGACACAAGCAGAAGGGGTCTGCTTGACTTACTGACAAGTAAATTAGTGGAACAATCTGAAATGAAGATAATGTCTACCAGACTTTGACTTCAGGGTAAGATGTTTCAGTCCCCAGAAGGAAGTTGTACAAGACCAGTCAATTTAATTACCTGTCAGAATGAAAGAAATTATTGCTCAGTGTCTGGCATTTCATGCCCTAAAACTACAGAGCTCCTGTGTAGTACCTAGTTAAATGCAAAATGTACATGCTTCAGATGCTGGGGGTTTTTTTGTGTTCAGTGCTGAATTCTTCTGTAGAGCATGTTTCATAGTTCTGTGGCAGTCCTCTGAAAGTATAAAACTCTGAAAGGGTGGGAAATGAATGGCTTTATCTGGT
Source organism: Malurus melanocephalus (assembly GCF_030028575.1). Classification (NCBI taxonomy): domain Eukaryota; kingdom Metazoa; phylum Chordata; class Aves; order Passeriformes; family Maluridae; genus Malurus; species Malurus melanocephalus. The sequence continues at coordinate 371,616 of NW_026623584.1, read as the reverse complement.
AATCATTTTAATTTGAATTACATTAACAAAAATAATGAAAGCATCTACAGTAATCTTAAGCACAGAACTGCAGAGCCAGGCATTATCAAAATTTTATGGCTGTACTTGCTCATTCATCACATTTATAAATGTTCTGTCTGTGCTCTGACATATGGAAACAGCGTCCAGGTTTATTGTCATTGGAGGCATGCTATTGCAGTGGAGATCAAAATGTAGAAGATATTTCAAAAGAAAAAATCTTGCGGTGAAATATGAGAACTAAAAATACAAAATGAGAAAGTTATATGAAATGTTAATGTTATAAATTAATGTACGTTTATCTTTTTCGCCACTTTATTCTTTCTGTCACTTCCTGCTTGTATCACCTACTGCCTTTAGCATAATGTCTTCTGAAAAAAGGTAAATGTACCACAAAACTGCTGTGTGAATGTTTCTCTTATGTTCTAGTTCTTTGATTTTGTTTTATTTTTACTGACTTGTAATAGAGAATTGCATTTGTAGATATGTCAGAAGACCAAAGAATTTTTCTTTTCAATGCATTTTATTTAATTTTGCAAATTATAGACCAATTTTAATTCCTTAGAATCCATAGGTCTTAGTTTGTGGTTTTTTTTTTTCATTTGAAACCAATGAAACTCAGAGAGGTTACAAATAGTTTTACTGCTGTATTTATTTATGYATTTTATCTCGTATTTAATAATATTGAATAATCATGTTTAATAATATTGGAAAATAAATTATGTAATACACATTATGAATATATATATGTTTGTATATATATATATATATATTTATATATATATATATATATAACTGTTGAACTATTGCAAATTGGAAGCATTTTCAATACAATATCTTTCCTCCCCTGATATTTTCAGGTTTTTATAGTTAAGTGTTGGGGTCTAATAGCTGAGGASAACAATTTTCAGTGAAGGGAAAAGAATTTAGCCACCTGAAGTTGAAAGTATTTTGTTGTGACACAATATTGGCTTTGTTCTGAAGGACATTTATTTCAGTTTAATGAGAGCTTGAAAAAAATTAAATATTGTTGAGTGCAGCCATCCAAGTTGCTGAGTGATTACATTCGTTACTGAAATACAGTTTTAACTGGAGTGAAGCAAAGAATTCTTTTGACTCTACAGTTGTGCCAGMAAGTGCCTATTCTGAATTTTCAGGAGAATAGCAGTTTTCCCTTTAACTATTCTGATTTATCCTTTTTCAATGTACTTAACCTGGAAGACAGCAGAGACATTTCTCAGGCACCTGCAAAGAGGTTCTAGTTATGTCGGCCCAGACTGCATTAGATCTCAAAATCCYTTTTTAGGAGATTTATCCCAAATGTATGGCTGAGTTGTATGTGGTAGTAGTATGCATACATGTGCCAATAGCTCAGGTCTAGTCAAACAGATTATATAAAACATTCTTCTATAAAAATTTAGATGTCTGGTACAATACAGTGCTTCAGAAAAGAAAGTGTGAATAAATTATTTAAGAAGAGATGTAGGGAAATGGATGCATTAAATATTATTAGTGCATTAAGTTTTCTGCCTATTTTGAAAAAAATGACTGATGTAAAGAATCTCACTTAATTAGCCTGCAGTTATCTAATGAATCCAATAGCCCTTGAAAATGCCTTACAGATAGAAGTATTGAAAACTTCGTATCTTAAATTGCATATAATTTATTCTTGGATTTTTAATTAAAGCTTTTCATTTACATGTATGAACATGGGCGTGTAGCTTTTAAATTTATTTGTGTCCAAACTCACTAGTTATAGAAGATACTCAATGAATTTGAGTTGAATTTCAATTACTTTTTAATAACTAGCTGTATATGTGGGAAATAATCAGCACGCCTGTTGTATAATGTGGTTTGCAGTTAACAATACATAAGTGGTCCTTCATTGCACAGAATTTTCTCCTTCTTGACCTGATTATTACAAAAATACAGAAGAAACTGTATCTACTAAATCTATCTACATCTGTCAGTTAAGTTGCAGCTTCTGAAAGTGATACTTTCATAGCACGGGCTTTTGGCCAAAGAGGGAAAAGAAAGTTCTGTGTAAGATTTCTGAAACTGAAATCTGCAGGTTACACCTGCACCTGAATAATGCTCTTGTCTTCAGAAAACATGTAATTAAGATCAAGAGTAATAAGTACTTTGAGTTTTGGTAATGGACAAAGATATGAAAAAAAAAAGATAATTCTTTTGTGGCAAAGGGTAAAGATAAAATAGGATAGGAGGTAGGGTTTCAACTTTGAACTTCAAAAATGAAAAATAAGTTATTCAGCATGCATTTCAGCATTCTTTTATGTCAGAAGGTTGGCTATAACATAATCAATATTGTTTTAGAAGAAACTTCTTTATAAGATATTTGTTCATTCTGGTTAGAGAAGTAAACATCCAGATTTTTCCTTTAATATTGACTGCTTTTTGGCCAGTTAAAGAAATGTGATGTCCCCGTTGTTCTTGTTGAATAAAAACAGATGCACAGATGTCTTTGATCTGCATGATGAAACAGGATTACCTGAAATGTGGTATCTCATTTGGATATCATTGATACATTTGCGAAATATCGTTGGCACCAACCCCAGATGCAGTCACTCAGAAAAGCCACTTCCCTGCTTGCTTTGCCACATGGCATAAATGTATCTATGAGACTTTGAAGCCAGAGCAACAAGAAAGTTGTTACATACTTTCCATTGTTTCTATGTTAAATATTTATATAATTTCCTTATAATCAGAGTTCTAAAAAAACAGTGAACATATCCAGTTTTATAAAAAGTTACTCCTGCAAGAAAGAATAGAAAGAGGTTAACATTACTTTAACTTCCTACATAGCTTGTTATTACAGAAATGTATATCAATCAGAAATAAAGTTTAGTTTGCAGATCCAAATAAGTCATACAGTAGGTACCTCTTTTCTATATATTATCGCTGGTTATGTACAGAAAAGATTAGTGTTAAACTTCTCTATTATAGGCATGATGTGTAATTCAATTTTATTCATTAAATCTCACCATTTTCCCCTTTATATCTGGATAATTCATTACTGCATCACAGCACRCGTATTTTCCAACATTTATAAGTCTGCAGGATTAACACAAAACCATGCAATTTATAGCAATAAAATTTTACTAAATTAGAGCATATCTGTATTATAAACTCATTCTTTTCTTTAGTTTTCATAGTACATATTCAAATTATGATTAACATGAAAAAAGGGGTCCATTTATTTAGTTAATTTACGGTTTATGCTTCTCTCACCGCAAGGCAACTACTTTTAGACTCAAAAAAAACCCCAAAAACGAGTATGAATCTAAATATAGGTGTAAGCATTCCTTTAAAAAGTAATTAATAAGAAAATACCAATTTGTATTTTGGTTCATATTATAATGCTCCCAGTAGTTTTGACTATGATGCTCCTTCAAAAATGGCCTATAACAGGAAGCTGAGATGAAACAGAAGGACCTTAGGAATTAAATGATAGTTGCCTCAGTAGCAAATTTGTAGGAGTAAATTTCAGTACATTCAGCAACTTCAGAAAAATAAATTTTGCATCAAAAATTCTTATTGTACCTAAAAATAGTTTAGCCGTAACACAGTTKAAATCGGCAGCATCCATTATACCACTGCCAGAGAAATGCAAAATGAACAGCAGTAACTGTTGAACAAATTATTTTAAATACTCTTAATCTAAAAAGTAAAATAAATGTTCTCTTAAAAGATTTGGTATATGGAAAGCTATACAGCTCTGAATCTTTGCTTTGTCCAGTGTTGTGTTCAATTTTCACACTTTCTAGCATTGTTTTTGTGTTTTCTTGTGTGAATATCTCTATCATTCAAGTAACTAAAAGCCTCCATCCAAAAATTTTTCAAGTAACTAAAAGCCTCCATCAAAAAACTTTCTTTAAGGCTTCTATAGTTAAAAGCTACAAAGTGAGGCCAACATTTGCAAAGTCAAGGACAAGAGACAAAAAACCCTAAGAATCCTTTAGATGATCATGTGATTTTAAGACAGAACAATTACTTTTTAATCAATTCTGACAATACTGTCTTTCTTTTGTAATCAGCTGTATACACCTATGTAAGGCTATGCAGTACCTACAGAGAATGACACAAGCTATAGGATGTAACTCTGAGTATCTTGKCTGGAGCTATCAAAATCTCAAGCTAACTTTCAGTTTATCTCCCCAGCTGAAATGCTGAAACAGAGTAGAATCCTTATTCCACRGATAAGGTGAACAGAAAGAGGCTTSGAAAACCAAGAATGTGGGGAAGAAATTTTTCTAATGTCAGGAATAAGCTAAAAAAATCACCTTTGGCGTTACTGCAGGTTGCAGTCAGTGATAGAGGCTGCTGCTCGCTGGCTTTGGAAGCTTTGTAATCCTTAGCTCAGCTGGTCATATCTGTTACTTCTATACCCCCCCTACTTTACATCCTTTACAAAACGTGATACAAAGTTTCACTTCAGATGAAGTAGAGTTAATTTGTAGGAAATGGCATGCTGAAATGTTGATAAATGTCTTGAAAAATACAATGATTTTAGTATTATCTTTCCATTTCTTTGGCACATTCGGAGGGCAGTTTTGGTCTCCAAATACCTAATTGTGTGGTTTACTCATGTGGAAGTGAAGTCCTCATTGAAATTCGTCAGTGCTGGGAGAAGACTGCTCAACTTCTGAGGAATCAGTTAAATCAGTTACATTAATGTACACTGTTTATAATATAACATAGTTATTATAARATTTGCTTCTGTGGTTTTCAGTACATTGAGCCATTTTTAAATTGATTAACTCAAGGTTCAGGCAAAGCACCAGCATCTATATTCAGATTTTCATTTTCTTTAGGTTTACAGTATATAAATATTTAAAGCATGTATGTTGTTACTAGTAACTCTCTTATGAATTATCTATACAAATAATGAAATATCTATTGCAGAAAAATTGGGCAGTGTGTAAAGAGCTATAAGCATCTGAATCATCTGATTCCTGGAGTGTACTCTAAACCTTTCATGATGGACCTGATTTGTTTCAAAAATCAAGTTAAATTCTTTAGATAATAATGTTTTATAGTCTGGAAGTGTTGGGCTGCTTAGTTTCAATGGAGAAAAACAAAATGGGAGTTACACAGTATTGTGATGGAAATGCTGACTCTGCCAGTATGGGAATGTCAAAGTATTTAATTTTGACTTTTCTTGCTGAACATACTTAACACMACTAAGGATAAAATTACTTTTTAATTTACAACTTATCTCTCTGCACTTTCTGTAGTGGTCAGAGTTCCCTATTATAATTTCTCCCTAAGGCTATATCTTAAAGTTTCGCTTCAGCTGCCATTTTAAATTAACTTTAAGAGAGTGCAGAGAGGAAAACCTCTCTATTCCTCAGTGACTCTCAAAAAACATAAGTTCCAGCAGGATTATGCATTAGAGAGAACTTTGAACTGCTTTTCTTAAGACCCTTGTGCTTACTTAGTCAGTGTACTGTTCAACTCTGTTTATATTTTGTTCAGGGTCATTAAAATCCCAGACACACGTGCTCCTATGTATTTCCATGCATGGAGGATTGTGAGGGCACAAAGAAAAGAAGAGTGAAAAGAAAGCCATATTGTGTGGATTGCTACTTGATGTCAGTGTGCATGAACTACTGCTCACCTGGCGTCTGACTGTCCTTTTTTGTTTGCTGTTCTCATTTTGCCRACATGAAGCCAGTGGAAAAGCAAAGAGGGTTTAAAGCATGAAAAATGAGTACCTAAACAGTGTTCCCCTGCTACCAAAAAGTCTCCGATTTACTTCCTTGTCTATTGACTTTCCAGTCTAGTGATTGTGTTTCACTGTCTGTATTAAGAATTTAATTGCTATCATTTTAATATACAGGAAATACAATGTAGGTGAAAACTAAGCTTGGTTAAGGAAAGCAAGGCAAAGAGTGGTACAGTGGAAATGCACACGAGAAATGGTGGAAAGAAAATGAAGAAGTAGGAGAGAGCAGAAAAATTCAGTGTAATTTGAAATTTAGCAAGATACAGARTGACTAATAAAATTAACAAAATTTATTTCAGTTACATAAAATATATTTTCCTTTTATTCTTTTTTTTGTTTGTTTTTTAGTCAGCCATTATCTGACACCTTACAGTAGTTTCTCTTGTTAAGTGAACAATTCTCTACAAATTTGTATGAAAGGTAGCAYGACCTGCAGGAATGCACCTACTGTGCAATCTGGAACTCTTATTCTGTGGACTGATATTTACACATATATGCAAACCCTTTTGTTGATCTCTCTGCCTGTTCTGCTCCTACTTGCACACTTTTTGTAATACTGAGAACCTACAACAAAGGGACAAGGAAGTGAGCTGATATTTTTATACTTGGTATCCCGAAGCTGTGAAAGAGGTGTCCTCTTAAAACAATATTCTGTATACAGAGAATTTTCTTTTTCTTAAAGCATCTGCAGTACATTGGTTTCTCTGTGTTACTTTCAATGTCTTTTGGGTTGGGTTTGGTTTGGGGTATTTTAACTCTCCAGAAGTATTGTTGCCTTCTCATGGCTAGAAAGTAATCCTTTTGTTCCCAAGAGGATCAGTAGGCTGGAACAGACTGGATATGAGTTAATGCTGCCCCAGTTAGCATAAAACTGGAATTTTCTTGTAAGATTTGCTTTGTGGCTGTTTATCTGTGTCTAGCCATGAGTCCTTCTGGTTTCTTTGGCTCAGTTTCTCTTTGATAGTGATTTGTTTCTTGCTTTAGTGATCCCTCTGCAAAAAGTGGGAATGCTTCAAAGATTTATCTTTGAATCTATTTCAGTCCTTAAGAGCAGAAATTTATCTTACYATGGTTATTCTAATGAAGTAAGGTTGACTGCACAAATGTATAAAATATGAAAAAGTAGGATTCAGTCCATGTTTAGGAAAAAAATGCTTCATTTATTTTTATTCAATCACCCTCTTTAAATTCACAAACACTCTTGAATTGAACTGGCAGCTGGCAAATTATTGCCAAGTAAGTATTTAAATTGWGTATTTTCTTATTCACCTAATTTTGTTGTAAACACCAAAAGAAATTAATGACAAGTAATCCTCTTTTATCAACATGTGCATAGAAAAAAAAAATGCAATTAGAAAAGGAAAGAGAGTACAAGTAAGTCTCTTCCAGTGTTTGTCATTTCAAATACCTGTGCTCTTGCCAATTGTGAAGGTGAATCCTTCTTTCCACAATAAACAGTGGAGTCCCACACCAGGTGTGTTTCCCATGCATCAAACATTGCYTTAATGACAGCTGAGGTAATCTGGTATTGAATTGCTTACTTGTGTGCATTTCTCTGAGGCAGACAGTGTCTGATGTAGCAGGTCAGGACTCATTTTCAGTATGACACTGATATGATGCAACATGYCCTAGCCCCAGCTAGTGCTGAGGAATAGCTCCCACTACTTGAGACTGTGTGTATGCACAAATCAAGGGACAATGCAGAACTTGTCCTTCTAAGAAAACAGTTTATTTATTAAATCACAACTACAACAACAAAAAGGAATTTTTTTATTTTAGGTTCTTATGCTTATGACAATTTCTCAAACATTTTGTGAACATGGAATTTAGGAAACAATAGAAAGACATATCATTTGCATGAAACTAAAATGGGATCTGTCTGAGAAAATAATTAGGCTTGGAGGAGAGGTTTTCCTTTGCAGGATGTTTCTGRAAAGGAAAGAAAAATAGAGCAAATGGTTATGTAGGGCCTCATATTACAGTCTCTTGTCTCTGTCTAGAAATTGAATTAACCTCTCCTTSTGCATATTGTTTAAAATGGAGCTTAGGAAAGGCGACCCAGAGGTTAGGACTCTGAAGGTCTCATAATCAGAAATAGTAGCAGTGGTTTGTACACTGGCAGAAGGGACAACTTGTGACAAGAGAAAAGGAGGGGAAGAGGGGGAAGAGAAATGTTAATTTTGGCAGTAGAGCTGACAGAATAGATTTGTCTCCAAGGCAAATTGTTGTAAAAGTAGGCCAAAGGGGTCTGCTGAGTAAACAAATGGAAGTTTGTTAGCTCTTTTCAAAAATGATACTTTCCGTGTGCACTATCTAGGCAACTGAAGACAGAAAAGGAACTCGTTAGTATTTTAATTACAGAAGACAATTGCATATTGCTTTAATGCCACTATCAACTGGATTTTTTCCTTCGGGACTAAAACATCTATCATTCATAAACACAGAGAGTTTGTCTGCAATAATGATGTTATTAAGGAGAGTCCTGTTATGTGTAAACCTGCTAGGTTTCTGAACTCTTCATTCTGAAATAAGCATGACATTTGAAGTTTTACAATATAATGTTATCAAAAGGATGTTTTAAAACATWTTTTTTTGCTAATTACATAAAGTTTAGTATTTTTTAAAAAGAACAATAAAAGTCAGGCAGTTAATTCTAAAGACTCCTCACTGATGGTTATTTTACAGTATCATCCTGTAGTGTTGCATGCTTTTCCTGAATAGGTTAGGGAGAGTTCTGTAACTCCTTGGGGTTATTTTGGTTTTGGGGGGTAAAGCGAAGTCATCTTATAGGGAGGAAAAAAAAAGTTACATTGTGAAGTATTACTGGGATATAAATGCAGAAAGTCTCTCGCGAACATGTACAAATAAAAGGAAAAGTACCTTTTTTCCCAAAATTTTAAATATTTAAAAATTATTTTAAAAAATTCTGTTATCTCTTACTTTGCATTGACTATCCATAAATTTCTGAGATTATGCTTGTTAATTTAAAAAACCATACTACAGTAGAAAACTAAAGGTGTAGGGGAGAAGATCCCTTTCGAAGCTTTCTGTCAAGAATTGCTCATTTTGTCTTTATTCGCATTAGAGTGAGATTTAAATATTGGGGTGGCAGAGGAAGAAGAGGGAAAGGAGGGAAGAGAGAGGACATGGAAAAGCACAGATTAGGATTATGGGGTGAGAAGAAGGGAGAAAAGGGTGGYAAAGATCAGGGTGTGTTTGCAGGACTGGAGTAGGAATAACAGGATGGCAAAATTTGTTTTCAGGATATAGGGGTAATTTGAGAACAGGATGATTGCTCACTAATGATTTTCCTTAARTGACTCTCCAACCTACCTCCCCTCCATGCAAAAATGCTCAGCAGACCCTATAAACCAAGAATTATCCACTTCTCATACTCAGTGTGCTGCCAGAGATACAGATAAATCAGGGCATAACCTATGGGAATAAAACTATTTGCTATGAGGGGATGAAACAGAATAAAGGTGGGAACATGTACTTTCATGGCATCAATGTAGGCTGAGAACATAGACTAGATCTTAGCAGTTTACACTGGAAAATGCTTGATTGACCCGATGTAAACAAAATTATCTTATGCTTTTATCTACTTATAAGTCACCACAGATAAGTGTCAGTTTTGTCTGTACCTAAATCCAGCACTTTTGTTGGAGCAACATTTTTGATAATGGGATACGTATTACTTACATACATAAAAATCCARGCCTAGAAAAACAGTTTATGTTCTTGATCTAAGGCAAGAGTAAACCTGTTTAAAGCTTATCAATATGGAACCTGTGCCGTGGTATTATGTTAGGTTGACCAGGCACAATGGACAAAAATCACAGAATCACAGAATGGGTCAGGCTGGAAGGGTCCACAGTGGGTCATCTGGCTCAGCCTCCCTGCTCCAAYTGGGTTATTCCAGAGCACATGGCACAGGATTGCATCCAGACAGTTTCTGAGTATCTCCAGYAGGGGAGATTCCACAACCTCTCTGGGCAACCTCTTCTAGTGCTCTGTCACCCACACATCAAAGAAGTTCTTGATATTCTGGTGAAACTTCATGTGTATCAGTTGCCTATTGCCTCTTGTCCCGTTGCTTGGCAGCACTGAGCAGAAACTGGATTCATCCTTTTGATGGATCCTTCAGACACTTGTATATATTCATGAGGTCCCCTCTTAGTTGTCTCTTCTCAAGGCTGAACAGGCCCATCTCCTATTCTCATAAGAGAGATGCTCCAGTCCCTAAATCATCTTTGTTGCCCACTCAACAGAATGCTGGGTTCCTCTCATGCTGAGGAGCCCAGAACTGGACACAGCGCACCRGGGCTGAGCAGAGGGGCAGGATCAACTCCTTTGAGCTGCTGGAATGCTCATCCTAGTGCACCCCAGGACACCATTGGCCTCTTGGTCATAGCGTCACACTGCTGACTCACGGACAGCTTGTGTCCACCAGGTCCTTCTCCACAAACTTCCCAACAGCTCAGCCCCCAGCCTATGCTGGTGCCTGGGGTTGTTCGTCCCCAGGTGCAGGAGTCCACATTTGCTTGTGTTGCATTTCAGTCAGTTCCTCTCTGCCCATCTCTCCAACCTATCAAGGTCCCTCTAAGGGCTGCACAGTGCTTCGTCATCAGCCACCCCTCCCAGCTTTGTGTCATCRGTGAATTTGCTGAGGAGGCACCTTCTCCTCCAACCAAGTCATTGACGAATTATACTGGACCAAATATCATCTCTTGGGGGACACCACTAGTGACAGGCCTCCAACTAGACCCTGTGCCACTGAYTACAAATTCAGATATTCTGTGTGCAGAATCAGTGGACTTTGGGTAAATGGGAGTGATAAGTTATATTGAAATGTATTGGACTGTGATCAAAGCAAACAACAGAAGTTATGCATTAAAAATTCATTTACCAAAACCAGGACAGGAGGTAGATTTAAAATGTAGGTGTGTTGTGTACAATTTTAAGTGTTGTCCTTCCTTATATAAAAAGTTTATTCTAGCAAATTATTTCTTTGTGAATGCCTTTAAATACTTCAAAGCACCATGTGCTGATTTCAGTAGCAATTTAGATTTTTGTAAGAGAGTGTAATGTCTTCATGTGTGCAATGAGCCTGAACCAATCCTTTATATTCTTTTTTTCTTTGTCTTCCTAAATGTGTGTGGGCTGCAGATGGTTCTGTGAAGGAAAAGAACTCCAGAATTCCCCTGACATTCAGATCCATTCTGAAAGTGGAGGACTCCATTCACTAATTATAATAGAAGCCTTTGAAGACGACACTGGACGCTATACTTGTCTGGCTTCAAATTCTTTTGGTTCAGATAGCACATCAGCTGAAATATTCATTGAAGGTAAGAGGTAACATAATAAAATACTTGATGCATATAAGAAAAGATAACTCAGCTGAAGTTTACTTTTGGTTCTATATTTTAAGATTGCATTCAATATGGCAAAATTTGTATGGTATTCCTCTGCTTTCCTTTAACAAAGCACATTTTGAACATCCCATCATATTAGTTCAGGTATTTCAAAGAATGTGTCAGGAATCACTGAGTAGATTGCTCTTTATTTAGGATAGAAATGACATAAAGAATGGGGCATATCATTAGCTTTTAAGCAGTACCTCTGTAAATCACTAGTTAAAGATTTTACTAGTGGTAGCAATAATGATTTCATGACAGCAGTAACCCCCATCACAGTTCTGAACTGCCTCCCAGTGCAAATAAATGTGGCATACCCAAATGAGTCTTCTTCAGTCATGTGTAAATGTACTATAATCCTTTATCTTTGGTATACTAATTTTAAGTCAGATTATAAGCAGACATACTGTTGTTTTCTAGAAACAACTGCTAGTTATTGTCAAAATATTTCTTCACTGCAAAATTTGTCATAATTCAAGTATTATTTTCTCTGAGAAAAGTTAATGACCATGAGTAAATTTATTATTTTTAGCAGAAAATTGTATTTCAGGCAAGATTATCTTGATTGAATACTAATTTTTTTTAATTCATAAATCTTTCAAAAATTTGGGTAATATGCATTTTTTACCAGTTTTGTAACTGTTTAAAATTATTTTCAATTATAAACTGAAAGCATAAAATAAATTCATGTAATAGTCATAAGAAATCTGAATAATGACACTCCAAAATTATTAAATAGCTTTTGATTAATAAACAATAAACTTTTCACTGTAAATTAATTAAATCATTACATATTTGCCTTTATAAGATTTCTTTCATTATGYTTTTCATTTTCAGAACTTTTTTTGTGCCCCATTGGGATATAATAGCAAAATTCCCAATACTTTTCTGAATCTTACAGATTCTAGTAGGTGTTTTCTTTACAGAAGTAAACATGATTTCAGAAATACTCAGGTGTAGTAAAAATATATAATGCTGTGTGAAGTTATAAGGACAGAAACAGTTAAAGGAGAAAAATCTGGATAGAGAAGATACASTGAATCAAACAATTCATTTTTTGGTATCTGTCAAAGCCTGTGTTATTTGATCTTGTCTGTAGACAAGTGTGATTTGTATACGGAATTCCTGTCTTGAAGTTTTGTAACATGTTACCTGGAAAGAGAGAATTGTACAAGTAATTAGGCTCCTCCCCTATAATTTTTAAGGGAAACAGATTGAACAACTTGATGATGATGCATCATTCTTTTGTGCAGCAGGCCCAGCCACGCAAGACCTGGTTGTTCTGTGTTCTTAAGAAATCCTTTCATGTAGACCCACTTTAATGACTGCACATTTGCTTCTCTCTTCTCATCTGTTTTGTGTTACTTATTGTTTTGATATTTTTCACAGCATAAATTTTGTAAATAAGTAGGGTACTTGTCACAGCACTGCTTCACTAGAATCCATCTATGCTGTACTATGCATAATGTTTATGARGTGCTTATGATTTGAATTACACAAACAGCTATCAATATAGAKGGACAAATTCTTTGAAGAATAATATGTACTGCATAAATGTCTAGAATAAATGTGTGAARTATCTGTTGTTAGGGAAAATTGAGACAAAGGGAATAAATGTTTTTGTATTTTTTCCTTTAAGTAAGCCCAATGTATTGCCACATACATTATATCAAGACTTCCACTGGCAAGAAAAAGCAGTACATAAATGTTATGTGTAGATTAATGTAAATAGTCTGAAATGTGGAGATCATGAGCAGCAAGTTTAGTCTGMAAATGTCTTGGTATATTGAAGAAAGTTTGAAGATTTGTTATTTGTGTATAAGCTTAAGCTTCAAATTTAAAATTTAAGTAAATATAATTATATTTTTCCACTAGAGCAGTAGTAGTCAGCATTATTTTCTTCTGTCTTGGCCATATTTATTACAACATGAAAAAGAGAGCTAGGAGCCCAGGGAAAACAGTTTGCAATTAAATTGTCTTGGTTATGATTTCTGTAACTGTGTAAAGTACATAGTTAAAATCTTTATCAGATAAAAAAAACCTGCAGTAGTTTGTTACAAAGAGTTCTAAATTCTAGAAATGCAAAAGTATCACAGTTTTTTCTTTGGAATTTAAATATTAAATATATCAATAAAAATATATGAGATGATTGAAAAARATTTCTTTTCCAGGTGCCAGTTCTACAGATTCTGAGTGTGAAAGTTTAATTTTCAAATCAAAATCTGGAGCTATGCCACAGTAAGTGTGTAAAGCAGTATCAATATTGTGAAAATGTTAATAAGAGATACTGGAAAATCTTTGGTAGTTTGAAGATCTGAATAAGAATTTGGGGTACATTTGTGTATGTCTTTTCTTCTCTCATGTGATATGAATGTTTAGTATTATAACTGTAGGTCGTATTAATATACTTGTTCTATCAGAGAAGACTGGTCTTACCTTGGCAACTATTTTGTTGGTACCAACTTTTCATATTCAGAAGTAAATTCAAGTTAACCAAATTTTCACTTGTAATCACCCAATCCAGTGTCCTATTACTTGTTATTTGTGAGAAGATGCCAAYCCCYACCTCATTGAAAATTCCTTTCAGGTAGTTATAGAGAGAAATAACTTCCCCCAAGCCTCCATTTCTCATGACTAAACAACCACAGTTCTCTCAGCTGCTCCTCAYAGGATTTGTGCTCTAATAAGAAAGATGTAGAGGACTGCAATTAAATAAACAAAATGCATTTTAATTTTGTCTTAAACCAGTACKTTTTATTGTGTGAGGAAGTGTAAATTAGCCAAAGGTTGTGCTCTTCTCAAACTTTGCCCAATGATGATCCTTTCAGATGATAATGACATATTTAAATATGTAGAAAATACAAGGTGGCTCGTGTGTTAAAAACTACCACATTCTCATTTTAGATCTTATYAAGTGCTTGCTGGGGTTTTGTGTTTCAGGGCCCAAAAGAAAACCACTTCTGTTTCCTTGACAATAGGATCTTCTACACCAAAATCTGGAGTGACCACAGCTGTAATTCAACCTATCTCTGTGCCCAGTCAGCAGGTATTTTTAGACACCAACTTTTAAATTAGTGAAAGTATYTCAAATTTTCTTCCAAATTTTGCARCTCCTGAAAAACTCTGTATTTTTTAGGAATTATACTGTTAAATTATAAATTTACATTACTATATTAGCAATTATGACTTAAAAAAATTAAGTATATATCCACTGAGTGGACACAAAAATAAATGTACTTATGGTTTCTTACACAGTGAAAAAAAGCATGCAAGCAACAACAGATCTGGTGATGATGAAAATTACAGAGTTTGTCACTTAATAGTGACTTGTTCCAGACCCAAAAGACTGTAYTACAAATGAATGCCTGCAATCTTTTTTAGCAAAAGTTTTGAATTTTTTTATTAAATTTAATATTGCTGTCATTTCTTTGGGTCGTTTAGAGAAAAATTAATTTTACTATCGAAATGGTAAGTATAGAAAATTGATGTTCATTCATTTGTTCTTAAGTCTTTAATGCCACTGTGTCTGACTTAGAGTTTGCATATAAATCATAAAATACAAACCAAATAAAAATCTCTGTCAGCCTGTACATGGTAAATTCTTTTCCCTTCCTTAGGCTAACCTTGATAAGCTTTTAGGTACCTGAATTTATTTATCACTACATCAGTGAAGGGATGCAGTAGAAGGAGAAGCAAAAATGCTTCAGTGCAAGGGATTTAGCTGAAATCATATTAACAGGAATCAAGTTCTCAAAATACTTTGAGGCAAGGGCATTTGGATACAAAATTCTCATTGGAAATATAGATGACTTCAAAACTTGCATTTTGATTTCAGAAATATAACAGATGTGAAATAGTCATGTTGCCCAAAAACTGTGGCAACAGAGAACACCATAGACTGCACATGTGAGAGTTTGCATTTTTGCATGTACATGGAGGCTATCTCATTGAAACTAGTATTCTTTCCATTTTATAGCATTGTTGCATTGCTTTTCAGGTTCAAAGCCCTACTTCACACCTGCATCATCTGGATGGACCCAAGCCTATCTATTCTGCACCTATTTTTACAAAGGTATRTTTTATCCATCATGAATTTTATATCATACTTTTATAGTCCAAAAGAAAATATTAAAATGATGGTTTGATCATGTTCAAACTTTTCAGTATCAATGACTTCCTATGAAAATACTTTTCCACAACAACAATGAAGTTCCCTTGCATTCTAGCCTGTTAAAATCACATCAATTTACATCAATATCCTCTATGAGTTCGTCTTATGCCCATGACTGTTCTCCATTTTAAGTCTTTCTAAAATATAGCCAAGTAAGCACTAATTACATATCATAGTCTTGACAAAACCTCATCCACAATAATTTATCGACAGGCAAGGTCAAATAACATAGGCTTTTAAACTCTGATTTA